>NC_056729.1:153565257-153615257 GCF_019279795.1 Protopterus annectens | reverse complement strand
TTCTGTCTCAGTCTATTAGTGAACAGAGGTTAAAGATTTTAAAGTTAGACATACAGATCACAAGCTAAACCTGTTTGTACATGACCTTATGTTTTTAACCAATAATGAGGTGCCATTAGATCCAGTCTGGGAAGTGTTAAGGGCTTATGATGAAGATTGATGAGATTTTGTTGATAGGGATAAGCCTGATATTTTGCCTATCTAATATACAATGTCAGACAGAATAAAGGAGATATTCAGATCTGTCTGGAAAGCACTTCTCAAGTATTTTAGTGCAAGGTTAGAATGATTTTATGTGGAGACAGGTCAGATATATTAAAATAAGGCTATACTATACACTGGAAATTACTTGCCTAACCTCTGGAGCATGACACATTAGGAGTAATAATGTCCCTTTTCTGTAAGTTATTGTATTTTGTATGAGTTCTGGCCTCTGGTTTCATATTAACAGATGGCAGTAACAGAGAAAGACCTCAGAGGTTATATGATGGCTGTAGAAACAGGACTTGCAGCTGAACTGCCATTTGCCCTATGACCTTGGTTGGATCAGGCAAACAAAACTCAGGCAGATTTGGGTAGTAAAAATACAAATAATATTTTGCTTAATACTTGCATATCAGATGCCCTGGAAGGAAACCAAGCTTTTCAGAGCATCCATGCATTGGCTAAGGTCTTGAGGAGTAACAGAGGAAACAAAAGATTAATTCAGCTGCTTCTCCCATAGAAGTCACCTAGCCTTGATGAGTTAACTGTCAGTAGTGAATAAGTTGAACCCCTCCTTTTACTTGCTTATGCCTGCACCAGAAATGATACCAGGTATAAATCCTAAGCTGGCAGATATGCTAAGGAAGAGTCCCAAAATGAGTATTAAATGCACAATAGTGCACAGTGTTTAACATTATTTTCAGATGCAGGATCAAAATGAGTGGACGCTCCATGGCTGCATTAAATTATCAGAGAGCATCTGGGGTCAGAAAGACCTCCAGTACAATGCTCCTGTACTATCATCTCTGCTGTTGGAGGGGTCTCTGAGTATCTTGGAAGAAGGTGCTTGGGGTCATTTGCAGGAAGAAAATTGTTTCAGAGTAATACAGGCATTTCATGACTGTTAGTTGCGTTATGTAAGGCACATCTGTATGGAAATTAACCACCTGTATTTTCAGACATTTCACTAAATAGCTAGATTGCTGTCCTGTTAATAGTTAATAGTAATGGCTGATGAATAGTTACTAGACTTGTTGTAGGTGAGAGGTAATTACACACAAATATCTGGGCAGCTCACTTGTTTAAATGATGCTTAAGCTAGATAGATAGATAGATAGATAGATAGATAGATAGATAGATAGATAGATAGATAGATAGATAGATAGATAGATAGATTGTCCCTCAAAACCTACACCACCAAAACAGACACATAGAAACATGAAACACACACCTACATTCATGGAAGCTCTCAATAAAAATCTGCTCAAGCAACAGAGATCTCCAAAACAGAAATGCAAGCAAACTCCACTCCCCAACGCAACCCAAATGACACATAGCCCACAACCTCAGTGTGCCAGACAACCACAGCCCATAAGGCATAACAACATACCCAACACTCTAGTCACAGGTGACTCTATAGTCAGGCACACTGATGTTCCACTCACCAGGCTAAACAAGGAGAACGTTACTGTCAGCTGCCTGTCAGGTGTCAGCAGTGGCAGCTGGTGACTTCAAATTAAAGGAGGGCTGCAGGAGACAGCTGAATGGGTGGGGCCAGTTGGAAGGGATGTGGCCAACTAGAAAGGGGTGGAGCTATGCTCAAAACCACAACAACTGGAACTTTAATTAAATATGCTGCCCTGGGTGCCACACAGTCATTACAAGAGTCCAATCAAGACAAAATAAAGTGTAGAAGAAAAAAATATTTCAATGCATTGGCTACATGACAACTTACTTAATATCCAGATGGAAACAGGTTGTAAGGCATGAAAAAACAAATTACTTTTTAAATACATTACTGGAATGCCAGACAAAATCAAGTATAAAAAAACAAGCAGCACTCAACTCAAACCACTACTCCTTGCACTGCAGTTCTAATTATAATTTATATTCAGCTTTATAAAATTACCAAGTAACATGCTTAAAGTAGCAATCTCTGAGATACCCCCACTTGTAAAAATGTTTCTTATCCAAAAGACCTGCTGCCTGACACAACTATCTATTTGTTTCATGGGGAAGACATGACCAAAGTAAAAAATGAACAGCAAACAAGAAACAAGCTCAAGATAAATTGCTTAACGGATTCCTGCACAAGTTATGGACAACACATGATATATTGGCATTCTGTTTAGTTTACGGGTAAAGCCTGCAAAGATGACTGCAAGTCTCCAACAAAAGATGACTGCAAGTCTCCAACAAATGTAATGAGCTTCTTAAAATACTGTAATCCTGTCCTTTTATTACAAATACTGTCATATGCATTTCAATACCCAAGGCTTATACATTATCTAGTTATGTAAATATTCTCTGCATGGCAACAACGAAAAGGCTTTCAATGCTGGTAATTCTTTAACAGTATACTTATTAAAGCTTACTTGCATCTTACAATCTCCGACAAACTTACCTGATGGTCATTAAATAATTGCTACTTAAACAGAGCAACAGGGCACTGTGACAGCATGCATTTCCTGAATAATAAGAAGCATAAATCAACAGTATAAAAATATGACAGAAAACCAGAACATTCTGCAAAATCAAGGACAGATGAAAAGGCATGGTCGTACCTATGCTCAACCTTGGATGGGGGAATACTCTGCACACTTACACTGCATAACTGCTCCTTGCCTTCCTTGGACACATACAGAGCCACTACAATGGGGAGTGAGCCACTACAATGGGGAGTGGGGTGCAACAAATATGTCACAATTTGAAATGTCTCTGACTGATGGTGATGGCTCTGACACTCATACCTCTCAAATTCAGAGCAAGAAACCTGGACAAAGCCATACATAGAACTAGAAGTGGGACACAGGCCCAAAAATAAGGACAATTTTTAAATATTGCTCTTATTAACTTAGATAATAGAACAGTAGTAGGTTTTGCATTAGTACGAATTTTCTGAAGGGTGTGAAATCTGAAACTCAAATGTCTGCCATTATTTTCTAACTTCAGTCTTTAATGACTTGCCACGAATTTGCCAGAAAACCACAATTTTATGAAAAACAGACCAAAAATGTGATGCAAAAATATAAAGTTGCCACACAATACAGCTGGGAACCTGTTAAAAAAGGGGCAACTTTTTAATATTAACACTGTTAATTTGAGCAGCTAACAAAATAAGAGCATCTACATGCATTTCTGAAATAAAAGTAATCTATAACTCTGATCATTACAGTTATATATAACTGCAAACCCTCCCCATTTTCTTCCAAAATTGCCATTTTGAAGAGGGATTATTAGGGGAGAGCAACATTTTAAGCCAAAATTGGGGACAATTGAGAGGTTTGGATATTCCTCATTCTACAAAGCGATTTGCACATACCTCTCAACCTCTTAATGCAGGAAATCTGGACAAGGCCAAATATATTGGGGAAAATACAAACACTACTAAAAATTGCTCTTGTATAAACTTAAGACAGTTGATAGAATAACAGGTCTTGCATTAGCATGCATTTTTCTGAAGGTTATGGCGTCTGAAACTCAATGTCTGTTATTTAGTGACTTCATTCCTAAATGATTTGCTAGAAAACCACAAATTTTATGAGGAACAAACCAAAAATAAGAAGCAAATATCTATTCATTCTGCAAAAATATGGACAACTGAGAGGTATAGTTCAACTGGGGCTGTCTGAGTTTGCTACCCTTCCCCACCTCACAAAATCATGGTCGAATGGAACCTCCCCCAGCAGCCATTCCAATGTCCCATTCCTTGGTTATTTTGCCCCATTTACCATAAACACTGTAATGTGCATACTGCTTTACTTCTGCAATGATTTAGATTTCATTTGAAAGTTTTATTTTGCATTTTGCAGCACAAACCCTAATAGATATCTGTTAAACAAAGCAATGTAGTCTCACAATGAAAATAGACTTAGCATTAAAACTTCTCTGCCCTTGAAACTCACATGCATTGAAACAGCATTGAAACCCACATTCAAAGAAAATACATTTTTCCAGTGGCAGATAAAGATTAACTTTGGGCTGTTTTCAAAATCATAGGCCCCTTGAACATGAAACATACACATGCTCTTTGATACACCTTCCTGACTGTATTACATTATATTCCTTGTACAATACAGTACAGTTGTTAGACGGCATTTTAAATTTATTGCTTTGAACATTTTTCCAGTAAACAATGAAACAAAATGCATGCACCAATGACAAAACTGCCCTATTCAGAACATTTCCATCATAAAATGTCTACTCAACCTTCTATAGTCCACCAGTATCAGTAAATATGCACAATCTCTGAAGTAGTAAAATCCACATTAAAGAAATCTGTAACTAATAAAGAGGTTGCTGCTAGCAAACAACTTTATATGTCATTGTTTCATCTACAAATAAAGTGCCTGTTGCCCTTGAATAATAAATTGCCTATGTTGCATGCATTAAAAAAATAATAAGCTAGTAATACCGCAATAGAGAATGGATGGCAAACTGATAACAGATTCATAGTTACTAGGTATCTTTGCCAAAAAGGACTGAAGCATCCACCCACTTTACAACACAGTACAGTATCAGCAATGCATCTATCTACTGTGGGAGTAGAACCCACAGCCTTCTGCATCAAAAGCAAGTACAGTACCTGTTGTGCTATTAACAATGCAAGCAGACTTAGCATAAGCAGCACTAAACTTTTGTTCCCCTGCAGCTCTCAACTCCTTGTAAAATCTACTTGACACTCAGCTGTATCTCTGAACTTTGCAGCACAAGAAATCTGGAAAAAGCCAAAATTTATTGGGGGGGGGGACAAAAGTCCAAAAGCCAGGGACACATTTTAAACACTGCTTGTATAATGTTGGAAAGTTGCTAGAATACAATGCTGTGTTATCACCATACATTTCACTGCCACGTCTTGAACTCAGGGGACCCTGTGCAAAACAGTCAGAGAAACATGCCACTATGCCAAATCAGCTGAAGCAGATGAAGACAAACTTAAATGGCTACCATTTAGTGAATTCAGTTCTTACCATAGCTGTCAACCTCTTAGCAAAAAATCACATGAAAAAAGCCAATAATGTGGGAATACAGCTGCCAAACATATTCAGTGAATTCAGTTCTCACCATAGCTCTCAGTAAAATCCACATTAAAGAAATCTGTAACTAATAAAGAGGTTGCTGCTAGCAAACAACTTTATATGTCATTGTTTCATCTACAAATAAAGTGCCTGTTGCCCTTGAAGAATAAATTGCCTATTTTGCATGCATGAAAAAAATGATAAGCTAGTAATACCGCAATAGGGAATGGATGGCAAACTGATAACAGGTTCACAGTTACTAGGTATCTTTGCCAAAAAAGACTGAAGCATCCACCCCCTTTACAACACAGTGCAGTATCAGCAATGCATCTGTCTACTGTGGGAGTAGAACCCACAGCCTTCTGCATCAAAAGCAAGTACAGTACCTGTTGTGCTATTAACAATGCAAGCAGACTTAGCATAAGCAGCACTAAACTTTTGTTCCCCTGCAGCTCTCAACACCTTGAAAAATCTACTTGACACTCAGCTGTATCTCTGAACTTTGCAGCACAAGAAATCTGGAAAAAGACAAAATTTATTGGGGAGGGGGGCAAAAGACCAAAAACCAGGGACACATTTTAAACATTGCTTGTATAATGTTGGAAAGTTGCTAGAATAAAATGCTGTGTTACCACCATACATTTCACTGCCACGTCTTGAACCCAGGGGACCCTGTGCAAAACAGTCAGAGAAACATACCACTATGCCAAATCAGCTGAAACAGATGAAGACAAACTTAAATGGCTATAATTTAGTGAATTCAGTTCTCACCATAGCTGTCAACCTCTTAGCAAAAATCACCTGAAAAAAGCCAATAATGTGGGAATACAGCTGCCAAACATATTCAGTGAATTCAAGTTCTCACCATAGCTCTCAGTAAAATCCACATTAAAGAAATCTGTAACTAGTAAAGAGGTTGCTGCTAGCAAACAACTTTATATGTCATTGTTTCATCTACAAATAAAGTGCCTGTTGCCCTTGAATAATAAATTGCCTATGTTGCATGCATTAAAAAAATGATAATCTAGTAATACCGCAATAGGGAATGGATGGCAAACTGATAACAGGTTCATAGTTACTAGGTATCTTTGCCAAAAAGGACTGAAGCATCCACCCCCTTTACAACACAGTACAGTATCAGCAATGCATCTATCTACTGTGGGAGTAGAACCCACAGCCTTCTGCATCAAAAGCAAGTACAGTACCTGTTGTGCTATTAACAATGCAAGCAGACTTAGCATAAGCAGCACTAAACTTTTGTTCCCCTGCAGCTCTCAACTCCTTGTAAAATCTACTTGACACTCAGCTGTATCTCTGAACTTTGCAGCATAAGAAATCTGGAAAAAGCCAACATTTATTGGGGGGGGACAAAAGTCCAAAAACCAGGGACACATTTTAAACATTGCTTGTACAATGTTGGAAAGTTGCTAGAATAAAATGCTGTGTTACCACCATACATTTCACTGCCACGTCTTGAACCCAGGGGACCCTGTGCAAAACAGTCAGAGAAACATACCAGTATGCCAAATCAGCTGAAACAGATGAAGACAAACTTAAATGGCTATCATTTAGTGAATTCAGTTCTTACCATAGCTGTCAACCTCTTAGCAAAAATCACCTGAAAAAAAAGCCAATAGTGTGGGAATACAGCTGCCAAACATATTCAGTGAATTCAGTTCTCATCATAGCTCTCAACCTCTTAGCAAAAACATGTGGACAAAGCCAGTCATGGGGGGAATACAGCCCCCATTCAGTGAATTCAGTTCTCACCATAGCTCTCAACCTTAGCACAAAATAACTGGACAAGGCCAATAATGGGGGAATACAGTCCCAAAAATATGGGCAAATTTCAAATATCCATGTTATAAACTTAGACAATTGCTAGAATAAAAGGTTGTTTTGCCATGTACTTTCTGAAGAATATGAAGTCTAAAAGTCAAATGCCTGTTATTTTTAAACATTTGTTAACCAGGAAACTAGTCTGACTTGGAACAAAATAAAGCCAATTTTCAGCAGAGCAGGGAGAAACATCTTTGTAAGGGATGGGAGGACATGCAGACTCCACACAGAAGGCACCCCAGCCAAGAATCAAACCAGAGAACCTGTAGCTATTAGGCAACAATGCTACCAGTGCACCACTGCACTACAAACCTTTGGAATGAAAACTGAAGATCCAGAAACCACAGATTTTATGAGGAACAGAACAAATATGAGGCAAAAACCTGCAATGTTTTACAAATAGTGATGTGTAGGGAATACAGGTCCTTGCCACCTGCATCCAAGGAACAGGGTTCAAGCCTGAGTATCTCTACCCACCACTATGTGTTAACAGGGGCATTTCACACACACACACACACACACACACACACACACACACACACCTCTCTCCTAATTGAAGCAGCAAAACTCCATTGTCCGGAACTCAACCGACTTCAGCAAACCTTACCTTTCTCCTGCTTTAAAACTCCGTTGTCCGGAACGCACTTGACTGACTTCAACGCTTCCCTGCAAGCCACACACAAGTTCCAATGCTTCCCTGCAAGCCACACACAAGGTCCAGCTCGACTTCAATGCTTCAAACTCAACTTACCTCTCTCTTGATTGGTCCTGCACTTCCTGTGAGAGCTTCGATTGGTCCTGTCTGCGGATCAAGCAGTCCAGAGCTCCTCTGTTCTGTGCAGTCATCTACCGCACAGATTCCTGGGCATCTGCAGGGCAGAAAACACATTCCCTGTATCTGGACTGCTGACTCAGGCAGTCAGAGTTCGCACAGATTCCTGTGTCTGCGCGTGCGCGGAAGTTCTGGTACTCATAATTTTTTTTTTTAAATTTTATGTTTCACAATTTATTTTTATTTCTTTTGTTTCTAGGTGGGAGGGCTGCAGTCCTGCAGTCCAATAGCACGAGCCACCCCTGGGTGGCAGGATCCACCACATAATGCACGCACTCAGGTCACTCCACAACAAGTACAAATATGACTCTGTCAGTGTCCATGTTGGTGTGAATGACCTGAGACATACCTCCCTGGACTACATGAAAAGAGACATGAAGGAGCTCTCCGATCTTGTAGCCCAGGCAGGTATGACCCTAGCCCTGAGTAACATCCTGCCATCACCCAAAATGATACCTCAGTACAAAGATAAAATGATTGACTTCAACAATTGGCTAAGCTTTTGGTGTCATTCTAAAGGGATCCAGTATCTGTCTGCCTGGGATGACATGATCAACAGACCACAATGCTTTGCCACAGATGGCCTGCACCTGTTGCCCTTGGGATTCCGGATACTGGCTAAGGCTCTTGCTGCCCCTATAGTGCCTTTTTAGGCAAGATTCAAATGACAACTTCACCACCTTAACAGGTACAAGCAAGCATAATCTGAGGGTAATGTTACTCAATGCTAGAAGTCTAAACCTCAAAATGCATTCACTCGAGGCACTCCTTAAAATGGAGAATATCGATATCTGTGCAGTGACAGAGACCTAGTTCAAGGTTCCAGAGAGCACCCCTGCATTACCAGGATATAATTCATACCACACCTTTCGGCCACCTAACCTGGACAAAAACACTAAAGGCAGAGGAGTGTCCATATTCATTAAGGATATCCACACCTGCAGGCTAGTTGCTCAGCATAATGCATCCGAGATTATCCAAGTGCAACTAACTCTGGGCAAAACCGCAATCCAAATTGTAACTTGCTACAGATCCCCCACCATGCCCCAGGATTCCCACTCCTCATTTCTTGATACACTGGAAAATATTAGGGTACAACCCAACACCCTAATAATGGGTGATTTCAATTACCCCCACCATTAACTGGGAAAACTACTCATGTACCAACTCTTTTGCTCAATGTTTTCTGGAATTCATAAATTCCAATGCCTTGGATTAACTTATCTACACCCCCACCAGGGGCAGCAATATCCTAGACCTGGTCATTGCCAACATGGGCGACCGGTTTTCCACATCAGAGGTCAATGCCTCGTTGGTCAGATACGACCACAAGCTAATCACCCTAGACAGCCACATCCCACCCCCAACTCCATTAGGGAAACCATCGTAAAAAATTTCTGCAAAGCCAACTTCATGCTTCTTAAGACAGAAGTGGCAAACTTTACGACACTCATGCAGATGGACAATAGAAGTATGACTGCTGAATCCTTCACAAATGCACTTTATAAGCACTTACAAGAGTGCATGGATCGTGCTATCTCTAACAGAACCAAGATGCTATAGGTTCATAGGTTCATAGGTTCATACTAGGCTATCTGCCCTGGGGCATTTATAAGCCTAGCCCGAGTGTGTTTGGCTTTCGCCACCCTTTGATTTGAGTTTGCTGTGCCCTTTTTAAGGTTTGTTTACTGTGCCTCTGTCTAGTAGTGACACGGAAGTAATCCCCGGGGTAAACCTACGATCTCCCATCCACTCATCAAGATTCCTCTTGAAGAGAGTTAGTGAGGTGCTCTGCCTAACATGGACTGGGATTCTATTCCAGAGTGAAGGGAGCCTCTGGGTTATGAATCTGTCCCTCCAGCATGTTCTATTTATTTCTGTGCTGAGGTTCAAGTCCCTCGAGCGCGTGGTCCTAAGGGATTTAGATTTTCTGAGGTGGAGCATGTCCATTAATTCTGGGTTGGACATAGCTTTGTATGTCAGGCATAGATCGCCTCGAAGTAGGCGGTATGCAACTGAGTAGAGCTGGAGTTTTTTTAACCGGGCAGCATATGGGATCTGTTTGAGTCCCTTGATCCTCTTTGTGAGGTATTTTTGGGGTCTTTCTAGTTGCTGCAAGTGTCGGGTAAGGTACATCCCAAAAGGGGCATTGTATTCTATGATGGGCCTGATGAGAGATGAATAAAGGGGCACTATTACCTCACTTGATCTAGATGTGAATCCTTTTGTGATAAGGTAGGCTATGTAGAAGGTCTTTCTAACCACTTTGGCAATGTGGTTGTCAAAGGAGAGATTGCTATCAACTTGGGTCCCCAGGTCCCTAATTACTTCTTCCGTACTTAATGGGTTACCACCTATGTGGCAATTTGTGGGCACTTTGTTTTGCCAAAGGGTATGACTATACACTTTTGGCATTTAGCTTTAGGCCATGGCTCTGGCACCAGTTATCCGTCTCTGTGAGACCTTTTTGGAGGATGTTCGTGTCAGCTGGAGAGTCAATTATGGCACCCAGTTTGCAGTCATCTGCGAACTTGGTCAGCCATAGTCCTCCCGTGTTGGCCTGTACCTCAGAGAAGTATATGCCTAACAAGAGAGGTCCCAGGACAGAGCCTTGTGGGACACCACTTGTAACCGGTTTCGAATTTGACATGGCTCCGGCAATTCTGACTCTGTGGGTTCTGTCTTTGAGCCAGTTAGCAACCCATCTTGTGACATAGGGGTTTATATTTAAGCTGGATAGCTTATCTATGATGCCTGAGTGGGGTATTGTGTCAAATGCCTTTGCAAGGTCCATATAGGCTGTGTGGACTACCTTCCCTTCATCTTTGGCCTTGGTGACTGTTTCGAAAAAGTCGACCAGGTTCAAGAGGCAGGATCTGCCCTTGACAAAGCCGAATTGGGTCGAATCTAGTGTCGGTAGGTCCCCAATGTCTTTGTTTATGAGTTCCATGATGATCTTCTCCATGGCCTTGCAGATAAGGCTAGTTAGGCTTATGGGGCGATAGTTACCAGGGTCCGTTGAGGCACCACCTTTGTGAAGTGGGACCACTGTTGCTGTACGCCATTCTTTGGGTACATATCCTGTAGTGAGGCTGAGATTGTACAGCAGTTTTACGTGAGGGTTTAGTTCTTCTTTGAGTTCATGTAGGACGCAACCCGGGACACCGTCTGGTCCCATTGAAGCAGTGTTTTTTGCTTTGGAGAGGGCGGCTTTCATCTGAGCATCTGAGATGTTAGGGAGGCTGCACTCTGCTGGGATAGATATTTGCTCTTTTGCGGGGGAAGGGGGGGAGAAGTTTGCACTGAACCTGTCTGCCAGGATGTTGGCAATGTCTGTGGATTCAGTGTATTTTTTGTCATTTAGAATCAACTCTGAGCATATCTGGGAGTTGCATCCCAGGTTCCTAACATAGCTAAAGAAAGCCTTGTGATTGTCTTTAGTGTCCTGTGCAATTTTTCTCTCAAAGCTGGCCTTGGAAGATTTTATGAGGGATCATAATTTTTTGCTAGTACTGATCAGGGGTGCCTTCCCTTTTAGGGATTTTGCTCTATCATGTAGTAGCTTCCTCCTTCTGTTGTACAACTTATTTATGGCTGGGGTCCACCAAACTGGACGCCTGCCTTTGGACGATTGGGTCTTGGTTTTGTTTGGGATAGCATGATTCATGCATTCCTGGAGGTGTCCATAGAATGCGTTTATATAGGATTCAGTGGTTTGGGCCGTAGTTTCCACTGGCCCGGGGACTTGAAGGATTCCACCTTGGTTTAAAGAAGTGTGAAGTTCGCTTTTGAGAAGTTTTTCACTGTGGTTTTCTGGGCTGGGGGTGGGGTCGGGTTTTGGATATCCAGTGAAATTAATTTATGGTCTGATCTTACCAACGAGGGGGTATACTTCTGGTGTGGAGCATAGGGTCCCCATGTTGGTGATGATCAGGTCAAGTATGTTTTCCCCTCTTGTGGGAGTTGTGACTAGTTGTTCCATGGCATTTGAGTTTATAAATTCCAGGAACCTTTGGGCTAGGGCGTTGGGGCTTGAGTAATGCTCCCAGTCTATGTTTGGGTAGTTGAAGTCACCCAATATAATGGTGTTTGGAGAGATCTTCATGTTCTCCAATGTTTTCAGGAAAGCCGGGTGGGATTCCTGATTTTGAGATGGTGGTCTGTAGCATGCTATAAACTGAAAGGCAGTTTTGCCCACTGTTAGTTGCACATGGATGGTTTCTGATGCTTCGTGCAATGCCACTAACCTGGAGGTGTGGGTATCCTTGATAAATATGGATACTCCCCCTCCTTTTGTGGTTCGGTCCGAGGTTTGGGGCCGAAAAGCATGATATGAGGTATAACCTGGTAGTGCTGGGGTGCTCTCTGGAGCCTTGAACCAGGTTTCTGTCACTGTGCAGATATCGATGTTCTCCATACTGAGGAGAGCTTCAAGTGCATTCATTTTGAGGTTTAGACTTCTGGCATTTAGCAGCATTACCCTAAGTTTCTTGTCCTTTGTGTTTTCTATGGAGGTGGGTTTGTCTTTTGAGCCTTGCCTAAAAAAGGCACTATGGGGGTGGCAAGAGCCTTTGCCAGTATCTGAAAGCCCAGGGGTGACAGGTGCAAGCTGTCCCTAGCGAAGCAACTTGGCTTGTCGAGCATGTCATCCCAGGCTGACAGGCACTGGATCCCCTTTGAATGACACCAAAATTTTAGCCAATTGTTAAAATCGATCATTTTGTCTTTATACTGCGGCATCATTCTAGGTGAGGGTAAGATGCTGCTCAAGGTCAGGGTCATACCAGCCTGGGCTACATGATCGGAGAGCTCCTCTATGTCTCTTTTCATGTAGTCGAGGGAGGTATGTCTCAGGTCATTCACACCAGCATGTACTATGACAGAGTCATATTTGTACTTGCTTTGGAGTGACCTGAGTGCTTGTGTTATGTGGCGGATCCTAGCGCCCGACAGGCAGCTCACTGTGACCTTCTCCTTGTTCAGCCTGGTGAGCGGGATGTCAGTGTGTCTGACTATAGAATCACCTATTACAAGTGTATCAGGTGTGTTATTCAGCCTTAAGGGCTGTGACCGTTTGACACACTGACTTTGTGAGCTATGTGTTGCACATGTTTTGCTGTGGGGTAGCGTTTGCTTGGATGTCTGCTTTGGAGGTCTCTGCTGCTTAGGTAGATTTTTATTTAGAGCCTCCGAGTATGCTTTTGTGTGTTTATGTGTTTGGTTTGCTGTTGTGGTAGGACTATGTGAGACTGGATTAGTGTTGTGTGAGGTTACCTTCTCCTCCTGACTGGTTACCCCATTTCTGAGATGAGAGTTCTCAACCTCCAGTTTGGCTATATGGTTGAATCTCTCACATATGTTTGAACCTGTTTGGAGGAGGAGAGGGTTGTCCGTGTACATGAGGCAGTTGTAACATTGCCTCAAGATTCCCAGATTCAGCAGCTGGACTGGAGAGGAAACCATTAACTATCCTCCAAAAAAAAAAGGAAGCCAATCTCGTGGTCCCCTGCCATAAACAAACTCTACAACAGAAGAAAGAAACTGTTGCAAAAAATAGTAAAATTCCATGATTAGAGGTAAAGCTTTTATTTCACTCATCATGAGATTAAAGGTAATTAGAAATATGTCTGGAAGAGACCATGACAACATAAAAGATATGGACTCTGAGGAAACACACACACACACACACACACACACACACAGACACACACACACACACACACACACACGCACACACACACACACACACACACACACACACACACACACACACACACACACACACACACACACACACACACACAGAAAAAACTAGATAAATAAAAAAAATAATCTTGCCTGGTAGAATTTTATTTTAAACCAAGTCTGTAAGAAATTGAACTATATTAAAAAACAAGTAATCTCAGTGGTATCCCCGAAGTCTCAAAACAACACTCTAAACAAGTTTAGTGGGTTCAAAAACAAAACAGTGTAAGAAACTTCTCTGTGTGGAAGATTTTCAGTCCATATATCTCTAGTTAATCACTCTATATTAATCGGATCAGACAAAAGTAGTAGAAGTAGCGAATGTAAACTCGTCTTAAGGAAAAATAAATAAAAAAATAAATAATATATAATTGTACAGAATTACTAAGTATTTGAAAGTAATCCAAGCAAGGCAGGCAGTCTGTTTCCAGTCAAAAATCATTTATTAAGTACATAGACAAGCGATCCAAGTAAAAGAAAAACTGAGTAATAATTTCCTCACAAGCTTTCTAAATATATATATATATATATATATATATATATATATATATATACTTTTTATCAGGAAAGGGAGTGGTTTATTGTGCTGTAAAACAAAGTGTTATTGGTACACATGTTAAATTCATATCCCTTTCCCCATCAGTGTGACATTCGAGCTGGTCCTGCCCTGTGTAGTAGCTGTCATAATAATATAACCCTTATGTACTTTAAATAAAATTTATAATGATGTGGTACCTCTTATTTAACCAGATTAAAAAGTAGATTACAACCTTAGTCCATTTGGCAATCAATATATAGATATATATATATATATATATATATATATATATATGTATATATATATATTTGTATATATATATATATATATATATATATATATATATATATATATATATATATATATACACACACTTAGCATGTAAAAAATCAATTGGAAAAATCATATTCTATTTTCATAACCTATTGCTAACAAAGATCGCTTTCGTCATTGCATAATCAAGGTACACAGGCACAACTGCAAAAGTTAAGCAAGCTCATTAATCTTGTACTGGACTTCAATTTCTTTACTTTCAATGGTAAACACTACAAACAAAACATTGGTATAGCAATGGGGGCTGCCATGGCTCCCAGCATAGCTAACATAGCCCTGGGCAAGTGAGAGGAGGACTCTGCGGTAAACAACACAGACTACATGCAGAATATCACATGCTATTTACATTTTATTGACATCTTTATTGTGTGGGAAGGTGACACTTTGCAGCTTGGAGATTTTATCACTTACCTCAATCAAACAACCCCCTTTCTGAAGTTTATCTCTTCCCATAGCTATACTTCAACCACTTTCTTAGATATGCAGATTTTCAAGGACACCAACAATAACAGAATCACCACTGATCTATTCAGAAAACCAGCAAGGGTTAACTTATTACTCCACAGTAAAAGTCTACATCCTACAAAACCAAGTATAATGTAGTGAAGTCCCAAGGCTATAGAGTATCTAGAATTACCATAGAGATGGAACCATTTTTGAGAAACCTGAACATCTTAGAGAATAATTTTCTAGTGAGAGGCTATGAAAGTCAGATGTTAAAAAACATCCTGGAACCCATTATAGAACTGAAAAGGACTGAAGCACCTTCACTGAACCTCCCCAGTAGGAGAACGTTAAAGGGGCACTGTCTCATTTCTAAAAATCACACTACTGCCTCGGACCGAAGCTGAAAACACTACCACCCCCTAAGCTAATCACCTCCCTGTTTGTGACATCAGTAATGACGTCCAAACAATCCCACCCGCCTTGTTAGCATTCTCCTTTTTTGTGAGATCATAGTTAAGTCCCTGCCCAGCAATCACTTTATATCCTATTCCCATTGCAGTTCTTTTCCCCTGTGTAAACTGCAAGACTGTCTCTCTAGTTCCTACATTTTAGAAGACTGATCCAAGGGCAATGGTAAAAAAGCACACTGACAAAGCAAGGGCGGCAACAGTATACCTCGTAAACTTTTAGCACAATAATCAGGAAAACATGGACCCAATAAACTTAGAACATTGTTAGAATAACAGGATTAGTGATAGCATGTTTTTTTTTTTTCCGAAGCATATCATGTCTGTCATTCAAATATACTTTATTATTTACTGGCTGTAGCCCTGGGTGATTTGGCATCAAAACCCCAAATTAATGAAGAACGGACCAAAAATATGAGCTAAAAATCTGGATAGTCTGCAAAAATATGGACAGTTGGGAGGTCTGCATAGCCCGGGACCAGCCGATCCCGATCTCTCCTGAATGTAATACCGGCTTTTAAAAGCCGGCTTTCACTTGCAGCCAAACATCGGTACAGTAGCTCTCTCTGTCTGGTCTTAACTGCAGCAACTGTTGCTAGAAGACAGTTTGCTGCAGTTTAAAAGGCCTCACTGAAACCAACAAATGGTGTCAGAACCATGGCCTTAAGCTCAATGCCAAAAAATGTGTCATCACCCCCTTTGGGAAAAACATGGTTCCCACGAATTACCACATCGATGGTAGTCCACAAACACAGAAGGTGTTTGTTATAAGAGATCTGGGAACACAGGTTGACGGCAACCTCTCTTTTGACCACCACATTGCCACTGTGATCAGAAAGTCCTTCTACGTGACACATCCCATTATTAAGTGTTTTGCATCCAGGACGAAAGAGGTCATTGTCTCCCTCTTCTCTTCCCTCATTAGGCCAATCATAGCGTACAATGCCCCATTTGGCATGTACCTCACTGGACACCTGCAACAACTGGAGAGGCCGCAAAAGTACCTCACGAAGAGGATCCTAGGCCTTAAACACTTGTCCTGTATGGACAGACTGAAAAAACTCCAACTATTCTCTGTCTCATATCGCCTACTTAGAGGCGATCTCTGCTTGACTTACAAAGCCATGTCTGACCCAGATCTAAAGAAATCCCAATCCCTTCGCACCACATGCTACAGAGACCTTAACCTCATTACCACAATCAACAGAGTGTGCTGGAGGAACAGGTTCATAACCCAGTGACTGCCCATGCTATGTAATAGACTTCCCATACATGTCAAATAGAGCACCTCACTGGCCCTCTTCAAGACAAATCTTGATGAGTGGGTGGGAAAAAGAAAACTCACACCGGTGATCACTCCAGTGGCTCTACTCGACAAAAGCACTGGGAACTAAGGTCAGGTGGCATGATGCCAGAGTAATCCTATGGGCTAGGCTTGTAAAGGCTCCAGGGCCATTAGCCTAGTACACACCTATGAACCTATGAGAACAAATGTGATGTGTTCACCTACATTCTGGAGAGCTGCAAGATGTGTGTGTGTATCTGTATGTGTATTTGACCTTTATGGTTTATGACTGTAAATTTAATATGTTTTTGGTTTCAGTAATTAAATAAATACATATACACATACCTACATACAAACACACATACATACATAAATTAAATATTTAGTAGCAAGGCTTTAATAACAAGATGCAGGGGGGTTACTAATGGTATTCAGTATCTTCACAGAAACCCAGCTGTGAATTCCCCACGCTGGCTGTCTTTTTGTGTTGTAGCTACTGGTGATGGTAGATAAAAGCTAAAATGATGTGCTAATAGCTTTTGTTTGCATTGCAGAGAGACCAGTTTGCACATATTTAATGATAACCAGTTGTGATTGTTCTTCTTTGTTATTGAATGAGATTGCTTATTAATGCTGAGACAAATTTGGGTATGAATATGTTTTGTGAGTAAATGACTTGGACCTAAACTGGCTGATGAAAATGTGTTATGAACTATTACCTAAGTATTTTATTTTTATTTTTTATTTTACATTTGTTGACCGGGCTAGTCTAGCTGGATACATGTCCATTTTCAGTAGAGGCCCGGGGAGAAAAGCTCCAAGAAAAACATACAAAAGTAATATAGAAGTTATGACAGATATTATAAAAACAGCAATTGTTACATAAAAACATTAGTGTGTAATATTTTTTTTTTTTTTTGATGAGACTACTCATTCGTAATATTTGGGGTAGTTAGTTAGAAGGAATACTATGCTTGTAAGTATTAAAAATTATATGCAAACCTTTGTAATCATGAGAGAGAAGGGGCGGTTGGGGAGGAAAGTATGTGGAAGAGAGGAGAAGTCAGGGAGCAAAGAATGGGGATCAGTAGTCTACATTAGTGGGGTAAAGGGTGAAAGTGGCTTTAGGCAGTAGGAAGATAGAAGTGAAAGAGGAAGCAGTTAGTCAGGGTTTGTGCAGGGGCACATCCAGTGAGATTTTAGGTGAAGTTTGAGTCTTAGTTTAAAAAGAGAAAGGGATGGTAATTGAGTTAGGTCTGTTGGTAGGAGGTTCCATTGTTTGCCAACAGTGTTAGAGAAAATGCTATCACCTGACAAGTTATTAGACTTCATAGTACAGACAAGTAATTTAGTAGAGGAACGAAGTGATGTTAGATTTGTGTATGGGGTGATAAGGTTAGTGAGAATAGGCGTATTTTTAGGTTGATAAAAGATTTTATGAGCAATGATGAGTTGGGAAAATGTTAGTAAGTTAGGTAATTCAAGCCAGTTGAGTAGCTTAAGATTAAGACAATGGTGTGTCTTGTATGGGTTGCTGGTAGCAAATCTGGCGATATTGTTATAAGCATGTGATAATTTTGGAGGTTAGTTCTTTTAGATTAGTATAAATAGATGAAGCATAGAGAAGTGTAGAGATTAAGTGAGAGTGGGCAATGGTGGTTCTGGCTTGTGGAGTAAGGAAAGGTTTGATTCTGTATAGAGAACCAATTTTCTGTTCACTGCTTGTATGGTGTTGTTAATGTGAATATCATAGGTGAGGTTGTTGTCGATAGTCACTCTAACAGTTTGGTAGATTGTTCAGGTGTTATCAGGGTGCCTTTGCTAGATACAATAGAGAGATCAATGGGTGGGGACCTATTGGTAGGTGGAAATAGTAGCAGTTTGTTTTTTTTGGCATTGAGAAGTAGGCAACGTTTAAGGAACCATTCTTCAACCATGTTAAATACCCTTTGGGTTTTATAGTGGAGGTCTGAGGTGGAGTTAGCAGAGCAAATGAGTGTGGAATCATCGGCATATTGAATACAGGTGGCCTCTGGGACTGCAATGTGAAGATCGTTGATAAAGAGCTTAAAAGAGAAGGTCCTAGTATTGAGCCCTGGGAACTCCTATGGAGACTGGTAGAAGGGATGATAGTTTATTTTGCCAGACAACTGCTTGTTGCCTATTGTTAAGGTAGGATTTAAACCATTGAATAGCTGGGGTCGAGAGCCAGAAGTTCAAGGGTATTTATCAGTATGGGATGGTTGACCATATCAAAAGCCTTTGACAAGTCGATAAGAGAGCAGAAGAGAGGTGCTGTTATTACGGTTTTTATTAATGGTATCAGTGAAGGATAGAAGGGCTGTGGTGGTACTGTGAAATGGCCTAAAGCCATGTTGGCAAGTAGCCAAGATATTGTATTTTATTAAGTGGTTAAGTAACTGATGGTGAATACATTTTTCCATGACTTTAGCTAAGGGTGAAAGAAGAGCTATTGGTCTGTAGTTAGAATAGTCAGTGGATTTTCCACCTTTGTGAAGTGGGATGATATGAGAGACTTTCCAAATATCAGGGATGATACCTTCATTAATGGTTCTATTTAGTAGGATGGATATGGGAATGGCAATGGATTTTGCTGCTATTTGCAGATATTCTGCAGGTAGTTGGTCTGGAGGGGAAGAAGGTTTAAGCTTTATGAGGATTTTATAGATAGAGTTTGTAGAGATGGGGTGAAATGTGAAAGTTGGTAGGGTTAAAGAACTATTTGATGTTTGGTTCCTAGTGTCAGTAGACAGCTGGCTTGCCAAGGACTGGATGGTCTCTGTAAAGTAGGTATTGAAATTATTTGCAGTTTGGAGTGGGGTGTTTTGGTCAGCATCATGAGGAGGTGGTGTACTACAGTGACCAGGTTTAAGGAGACTATTGATGCTTGCCCAGAATTTCTGAGGTTGTTTTTGGTGTGTTTGTTGAAGCTTGCTATAGTAGTTCTTTTTGTCAGATAGAATAGCCCTTTTTGTCATATTTCTAAATTGTTTGAAGATTTGTCTATCAGGAGAGGTTCTGTTAGTTCTCCAGTTATGCCAAGCTTTATTTCTTTGTAGTATTTTATTCTTAGTTTCAAGTGTTAGCCATGGGGCTGGTTTATGCTTCATTCTAATAGATCGTTGGGGAGCATGCTTATCTAGGATAGCAAGAAATTGTGAGTTAAAGTATGTTACAGCTTCATTGAGTGGAAGGTTTTTAACAGGTTTCCAATCACAAGCTTTAAGTTCGTTCTGGAAGAGGTCGGGTTGAATTGTTTCTAGATCGAATTGTTCTGTATGTTGGGGTGATAAAGATATCATTCTTTTGTCTAATTATGTAGGTAAGCATGTGATCACTAAGATCGTCTGGTAAGGTGCCCACCATGTAAGAGGTTGGGTCTTTTGTAAGGATCCAGTCTAAGGTACTTTCTTTGTTATTTGGTTTGTTAATTCTGGTGGTTTGGTTGATAGTTTGAGTAAAGCCATGGAGATTAGTAATAGTGGATGGGTTAGTGGTATTAATGGTTTTCCAGTCGTAATTGAAGTCACCTAGTACTATAGTTTCTTGTGGGTAGTCTGTAGACACCCATCCAAGGATTTCTTCAATAATTATGTTGTTATTACCAGGGGGTAAGTAGAGACAAATTATGTAGATGGATTTTTTAGGATTAATCTGCAGTTTAGAGATGAGGATTTCAGCTTTATTTTGCAAGGGTGGGATGTCATTAATAGAGGAGATCTGGAGTCCATTTTATAAAGGAGTGCTACTCCTCCTCCCTTACGTTTTAGGCGGTCCTGCCTTAGAATGTTGAAACCAGGAGGAATTATTTCGTTATCTCTGATCCCTGGTTTTAGCCAAGTTTCTGTAAGGCAGAAAATATCGATTGGATGAGTTTCAAGTAGAGCGTGAATGTGGGAGATTTTGTTATTTATGCTGCGAGCATTTAGGTGCGCTATTAGTAGGGAGTTAGTTTGTTTAATTAGACCAGTGGGATTTTGGTCAGATGTGGGGTGGTTGTTTAGTGAAACTGCTGTGGTAGGGCCTGGATTAGGGTGAATGTCCCCATCCTTTAAGAGTTGATTTATGGATGAGGGTATAAGGTAATGTGGGATGTTTGAGAGAAGTTTCCATTTCTTTGTGTTATGGTTCAGTAGCTTTATATGGATATATCGGTGGTATTGTGGTAACAAGTAACATGGCAGAAAGTTATGTTTATGTGTTTGTGGAGTAGACTATGTTTGGTGTGGTAGTGTGTTTTGTAGGTAGGTTTGTGAGGGATAAATTGGGTTTCTCATAGTAGGAGAGGAGGTAGGCAGATGTAAGGATAGAAAGGATAGGTAAGTAGATTGATATGAGGGAGACATTTGGTGTGGGGAGTTTAGATATAGTAGGCATGTTTAAAAGAGTGGTAATATGGGTTTCTTGTTGTGTGGTTGGAAAAGAAGAGCAAGGCTAGGCAGAAAATGCAGGAAGAACTATAGGAAGGAAGGAGTTGGAAATGGTTTGGGGTGAAGTAACCAGTAGTAGAGAGTAGTAGTGACAGAGGTGTGGGAGGAAGGTGTGGTTAGATGCAGGTTGTGAGTAGTTAACAAGTAGGTGGGAGGAGGAAGGGGTGTGGTTTGGTGTGTATAAAGGTAGAACCACTGGGAGTGGGTGGGATTTGGGGGTAGGGTAGGGAAAGCGTGGAAGGGCACACACAAGAGAATGAGGAGTAGAGAGGAGACAATCAGAGATGCAGGTAGCTTTAGTTAAGTATGTAAGAGCAGTAGGGGAGGGTTAGGCAGGATGGTGGATATCCAGGAATAGGAAAAGTGCAGTAAAGTAAGAGGGGAGAAATCTGGAGAGGAGTAGTGTAGTGCTGAGAGGGATAGATGTTAAGGGAAAGGGGAGATAATAAGATGAAGAGGTGAGACAGGGATAGAGTAAAAGTGAAGAGAAGAATGAGGGAGAGGGATTAGAGCGCCACCTAGTGGACAACGGTGGTATAGGGAGAAAAAAGGTGAAGGTGTAGGAAGACTCAGCTAGTCAGGAGCTCTGGAAAGACCAGTGACAGTGAGGCAGGACAGACAGAGCGGAGTTGCTGGCTTAAGTGGTAGCTAGAAGAGGGGAAGGGAGGAGGAGAAGGAGGTGGAGGGTGGGGAAGAGCAGCTGAAACTCAGATTCAGGGTAGCCTTAGGACACTGGTAGGGCAGAAAACTAGAGACGTACAGCACAAGAGGTTAGATACTAATAACCTACTTTCTTCCTTCTTTAATTTGAGGATGTCAGAAGAGACAGTCAGGTAGGTGCAGCCAAAGCAGTGTGGATGGGCCACAAGGTCCCAATAGAGCTTGAGGTTAAGAAGAGATTCAGGTCCTTGTAGAGCTAGGTAAGGGAGGGAGAGAAATATAATGGTGGAAACAAAGGTTAGCATAGTAAGCATTGCGTGGTGCAAAACACTGTTGTAACAATATTATACTTTCATTCATCCTATAGTAAAATCTAGTATTTGTAGGTTTATGAGCAGTGTTATGGTGTATCTAGTGGTTAATCTACAGTAAAACCCTTAGGTAGTACATTTAAAAAAGATAGTACTTTAAGGACTAAGGTATAGACACTAAGCTTGCCACCAAGCAGCAGCAGTGTTTGGATGCAATAATGTTAACAGAGACATTTAACAGTAGTAATTTACGAAGCAGTCCTACATACAGTTGTAGTGTACTTACTTAGCAATTCTAGAATTCAAGCACTATCATACTAACAAATACAATCAAGCACAAATAGCAGTGTCAGCGGTTACACATTCTAGAGGCTAGATTAGGAACATTTAGTAAGCCAGAGGTAACAAAAAGTGTCTTAACACTAGCTCCGCTTAAAGTATACAAAAGTAATACATTTTTATTCTTTATTTATTTGTTTGTTTGGTATGTTAATCAGGCAGTACATAACATACCCAGACTCCAATTAGTAGTTTTCCCTGCTGGTAGATATAACAAGGTCAGAAAAATGAAACTTATTTCATCCACAAAAAACTGAAAGAAAAGAATATTTACTTTTCTTTTGTGAGTTTAAAACAGCACATTTTTAATCAAATGGATTTGCTCTTTTTATTAGTTGTGTCCTGAACTCTTACAATTGTCCAAACGTGTTATAAAGGTTGCAAGATAAGTACTGTGCTTGATATGTAAAGTCAACCCATTTCACAAATAGGGAATGCATTTGGTAAGGTTGACCTAGTGGGCTAATGCACAATGCTGTTGTTCAGAGGGTCCTGGGTTTGAGACTTGGAATGGGTGATTATTTCGTGCTGAGTTGGCCTAGTGGGCTAACATATTATGCTGTAGTTGACATGGTCCTGGGCTCAATACTTGGAAAGGGGGTAAACTTTGTGGGAGGTTGGCATAATGGTTAAGGTTTTTACCTGACAAACATAAGGTGCAGTGTTGGATTCTCACATGGGGTAATTGGCTAGGCTTAAAATGGCCCACAAGGGCAGTTAGCCTGCTACTATTCTATGAACCTACAGAGACCCAAGTACCTGGTGACTGTGCCAGAGTGAGTGGTACAGATATAAGCTAAGTGGTAGAGATATAAGCTTTATCAACATAAACTATGCTGCATTTCAAGGCACTGAAGGTAACCCATGATTAACACACAAATCATTTGTTTGCTGTTGTCTTTGCTAGAAGTTTTGAATATCAAAAGTTCAGGTCAAAACTAAGGGGTTGTGGCTGACAAAGTTTGCAGATGACTGCAAACTAGGTGCAATCATTGAATCCTCAATGATGTCAGTATACTCCAGGAAGGTCTCATGCAGACCAGTGACTGGTATATCAGTCACAGTCTCAACCTGAAAGCAAAGACATGCATCATCATTCCCTTCTGCACAAGCAATGTCCCATTACACTATCAAATCATCAACAATACCCGATGTACCCACGAAGTTTTAAGGGTTCTGGGATCACAAATTGACTACAGCCTTAACTTCAACCACCACGTGCCTACTGTTTTAAGGAAGACTTTCTATGTAGCACATTTGATTAAAGGTATTGTCTCAAGAGCAAGAGATTATACTCACTCTATAATACTTGGCACTAATCTGGCCAAATTTGCATATAATGCCCTGTTTGGCATGTTTTTTATAAGACTCATTGCTCCTAGCACTGTTGGAACTGTCTGGGTGTGCTTACTTCACATTACCCACATTTCCACCTGTAAATTGTGGTATTTTATCACTTTATGTGTCTCTGTATGAAAGACATACCTCTCAGCTGTCTAGATTGTCAGGGATTTCCAGATTTTTGCCTCTTATTTTTGGTCTGTTCCTCATAAAATTTGTGGTTTTCTGGATTTTTATGGCAAATCATCTTCTATCATATTTATGGCTCTTTTCTGGCCTATCAGTTTTTGTGGACTACTATTTCCTTCTACAGTAGGGGGGGGGGGTGCATCCTCCACTCAGCCCAGTCTAACCCAATTATGGAATGTTTCTGTGTCTTGAAGATTCTACCCTGTCAGTTTTTCCAGTCCCGGAAACAGTGAGCATATGAGGATCAGGCATTTTTTTTATCCTGTGTCTTGTGTACCCAGGTGTCTTTTTTATTGTTTTAACCTTATTCTGCCCATGACATATGCTATATAAAATACTGTATGTTGCATACAGCAGTGTCATACCCAGTAAAGTATAGCTTATTTAAAGAAAAGCTCATTGCTAACCAGTATCCTACCCTTTCCTATATTTCACTATATCTGATATTGGGTATTATATTTATTTCTGGATTCCAACATGTTATTGTTACACAAATTTGTAAGGAAAGCAATTAAATAAAAATAATAAAATATTTGGATAATAGTAATATTGCACAGTAAGATTGGACACCCTTTGGTAAGGGCCTTATTAGTAGCTGATAAGAGGGTATGAATGTGCATTTTTTGGCATTGAGCATTAGGCTATGTTTCTGGCATCACTTACTTGTCTCTCACAACCTCCTCAAGGATATCTACATCTCTGGAGGAATAAGTCATTGCACCCAACTTACAATCATCTGCAGAGTTCATCACCCAAAGACCCTTTGTATTTGCTATGACGTCAGAGAAGTTTTTTCCAAACAGGAGAGGTGCAAGTGCTGAGTCCTGTGGAACACCACTCTATTGACAGGCCTATTAGTGGGGGTGTATCCCCCCACCCTAACTTCATGTGTCCTATCCATAAGCCATTTGGCTATCCATCGGGTTATGCAGGGATTTATGTCTAAATTTTGGAGTTTGTCCGTAATACCTAAGTGAGGTAGTGTGTTGAATGCCTTTACCAGGACGAGGTAGGCAGCATGTACTTTTTTGCCCATCATCCATGGCTCAAGTAGTCTTCTCAAGGTAGTGCACTGGGTTTAGTAGGTGTGATCTACCCTTGACAAACCCAAACTAGGATGTGTCCAGTGTTTGAAGATTTCCTATGTAGTTATTAGAGCCATTATAACTTTTTCCATGGCCTTGTATATAATACTAGTCCAACTTATGGGTCTGTAGTTTCCTGGGTCTGTTGATGGTCCACCTTTATATAGAGGGATAATTGGTACTGCATTTCCTAGAGACGAAGCCTGGCTGTAGGCTGTGGCTGAATAGACATTCTAGTGAGCCTGAGGAGTCAATTCTCAAACTAAAATGGCGGTATTCCTGGATGTTATCAAGGCTCATTGCTGTAGTGTGTTTATCTCTGGTGAATGCAGTGAGGACCCGTGCTTTAGTAACAGTGGTGGGCTAAGTGGTAGAGGGTATTTTATGGGGAGTAAATAGTAATCTTTGAGTCATATGGACTCATGTCTTTTGCTTGCACCTTATTACTGTTGTGTAATACTTTTGAGTAAAGTCACTGTCCTTTACTCGGTAACTACTTTAGCCAATTAAATGTTTCTGGCAAGGCTTTTCTCTCTGCACTATGAGGTTGAGAGGCATGCCTTCAATTATAACTGAAATGTTATGAAATCACAAGAAATCAAGGCTTTTATTGCATGAATATTTCTATACACTAGACAGACCTTTTTGTTTCTAATTAGAACTAGCCAGTACAACTTTATATTTACATAAATAAGTAAACAGACACACATATTCCATGTGAAATTGTAGTGTCATTTATTTCACAAAATAAGCAAGCAAACAGACACACACGTTCCACATGAAGTCATGGTTTTATTTGACTGTTATATAACTATCATATCTAGGCATAGATAGATATAATTTAACATGTTTACAGTGAAACAGTGTAAATTTCAAATAAAAGCAAGTGTAATATTTTGTTGCAAAGAGAATTTGCCTATGAATCATAACAATGCAAGACATCTGTAATACACATTCATTAGTTTAAAGAACACCATTGCACATAAAACTAATAAAATAAAATGGAGAGACCCTTCTATACTTAACATAGCCACTCTATTAAACAGCTTATTTATATTTATACATTTTACATATGTACATACATACAAATATTTCAGGTGTGAGCAATAATGCCATTCTTACATGCAAAATAGTAGTTACAATTTGACCTCATTTCCATTTCTTATATTTTTTTCAACTATCATCTTGCTTGAATTTCACTTCTGCATTTTGCCAAACTGTTTGACATTCTTTCAGAAAGTGGTATAATTCTTTATTCTGTTTACAATTTTCTGTTTGTGTCTTGTACCATGGGGCACAGGTTTTGATTCAAAAGGGTCTGTCTACCTTCCACTTACATCGTTATCAAACTGAAATTAATAAGTAAACAAGCAGATAAACAAATAGTTAAATAAAGCAGTAAGGGGAATGAATTAAATGATTTGAAACAGGGTAAGTTTCATTCATGGTACTTTGGAGAGTACAAAGCAGTTTCATTTGTGGTACTTTGGAGAGTACAACGCAGTTTCATTCATGGTACTGGAGAGTACAATGCAATTTCATTCATGGTACTTTGGACAGTACAACGCAGTTTCATTCATGGTACTTTGGAGAGTACAACACAGTTTCATTTATGGTACTTTGGACAGTACAACACAGTTTCATTCATGGTACTGGAGAGTACAACGCAGTTTCATTCATGGTACTTTGGAGAGTACAACTCAGTTTCATTCTTGGTACTTTGGAGAGTACAACGCAGTTTCATTCATGGTACTTTGGAGAGTACAACTCAGTTTCATTCTTGGTACTTTGGAGAGTACAACTCAGTTTCATTCTTGGTACTTTGGAGAGTACAGCGCAGTTTCATTCTTGGTACTTTGGAGAGTACAACGCAGTTTCATTTATGGTACTTTGGAGAATACAACACAGTTTCATTCATGGTACTTTGGAGAGTACAACGCAGTTTCATTCATGGTACTTTGGAGAGTACAATGCAGTTTCATTCTTGGTACTTTGGAGAGTACAACACACTTTAATTCATGGTAGTTTGGAGAGTACAACGCAGTTTCATTCTTGGTACTTTGGAGAGTACAACGCAGTTTCATTCTTGGTACTTTGGAGAGTACAACACAGTTTCATTCATGGTACTTTGGAGAGTACAACGCAGTTTCATTCTTGGTACTTTGGAGACTACAACACAGTTTCATTCATGGTACTTTGGAGAGTACAACGCAGTTTCATTCATGGTACTTTGGAGAGTACAATGCAGTTTCATTCTTGGTACTTTGGAGAGTACAATGCAGTTTCATTCTTGGTACTTTGGAGAGTACAACGCAGTTTCATTCATGGTACTTTGGAGAGTACAACGCAGTTTCATTCATGGTACTTTGGAGAGTACAACGCAGTTTCATTCATGGTACTTTGGAGAGTACAACACACCTCTATTTGTTGTTTTCCTTACTTCTTAAAGTAAACAGTTAAATGCTTGTTTACAGGTACCTTGTTATGTGTGTGTATATAGTTGGTACCCTTACAGGACAAAAAAACACAGTGGGGGATATTCTGAAAGGAAAAATAGTACAGTGTGTAAACTAAACTATGCAGTAATGACATTCAAGAGAGATGGCTTATAGGGATACATTCATCAATAAACAGATGTATTTGTCTGCATATATATTCTATATGCAGCATGCACATGTGTAAGGTACTTGGTAATTGTATATTAGGCTGATAAAGTCATAGGTATATACTAGGCAAGCAGTTCAAAAGACCGTTGAGATGCATAACCAGCTAATCCTGAGCACTGTTGAATGAGTTAAGCTCCATGGTCAAGAAGCACCATGCTATATATGCCAAAGAAGATTTATGATTTCCTGGCTATTCATTTAGAATATTATTGAATACAGACCTTGTGTAGTATTGCTTGACATGCATAGGAAGTATTTTCAGTAAGTATAGGATTCCTTGGGATGGAAATCTTTTGTGCCAGCCATGTTCCATTTCTGTGTCTATAAGAGGTTACAGTCTTTGTTGTGGGTGTTCATGGTGGTGTCTGTTTTGCATAGCTGTAAGAGGTCAAGCAGGGTGAAATGGGCCATGTACCCTACTGATGGACAGCACTCTGCCTGCTGAAGAATGGCATACAGAGCAAGAACTGCACATGTCAAAAATGCCATTTGAACCCTTGATGTAAGTATCACCATGAATAGGCAACAGTAAGGATTATGGAAGGGTGTACAGCTCAGCAAACTGTGTGGCCTCAGTGTAAATATCATAATCTGGGCTTTAACACAAATTTTACATGTTATACCTTTTGTACCAGAATACATTGTAGGTAATGTCACCATGTTCCAGGAGGTGATGTATAAGACATGTGTTTCCATTCACATGGAAGAGCACCAACAAGGTACCAGGTGATCAAACATGCAGGAAGCTCCAGTCAACAAAAGGTAATGTTGGAAGGTGCATTGTGTGTCTTACAGGTTACACCCAGGTTCTGCAAATAAAAGAAAAATGTTAGGTGTGGTAGAAGAGGTTATTTTTCAGCTAAGTTTCATCAGCGATCTACTTCCATCTTCCAAATTTCTTGATGTTATCCTATGATGTCCTTGCCCACTGCACACGTGAAGCTGCTGCTATACTAAATGAGCATGAAATCTAACTAAGCACATGGTATATTTTTGTGGTGCAAGCTTCATCACTCCACTGTTTTTTTCAGTACAGACCTAACCTGAAGCTAAGTAAGCAGGGTACCCTTCTCACTGCAGAAAACTGCTTCTTCTTAAGTACCAGTCTGTGATGAAACTGTGTGAGTGGGCTTATGCATTGTAGGACAGTGTTTGGTAATGATATAGGCATTGTACTACACTCCATTTTGTGGCCCTGAGGATGGAGCCAGCCACTGGTTCTTCACCAATTGCTTTGTCATAGGTTGCTCATATTTATCATTAGAATATTCTTAATTTGACCAGCTAATTGCTCCACATAGGGCTGATAAAAAATGGGCTATGAAAAACAATCTGTTGTATTACTGATTACATATATTTTGGAGTCTGTCCCATAAGGCACGTACTACCTCCCCATGCCTTTCTGCAGCCCACTGATAGCTTGCCAGGTGTTATGCTGCCTTCAGCTTGTTTTAAAGAGCCTTGAACAGTAGCAGGGTGTGTGCCTCCATTGTTTTTCTGCTATGAGCCATACAACTGCACAACCTTGCATCTTTTTATTGTCTCTAAACTGTTGTAGTTCCCTTGTGTAAGCATCCTAATTACCTGTGAGGGTGTTTATTAGCTGTTATTCTCATATGCCCACTGATAATTTGAATTAATTTGTATCCACACTGATACTGGTGCTGTTTCCAGTGCTACTGTCTTGAATTGAGTACACTGTGAAAGCAGCATAGTGTAAAATGTCTAATTATTCTTCACCCTACCCTTTTTGCTGATTGCTGCCTGCCTGAACTAGACATATGTTGTCCAGTCTGAGTTGGCAGTACATTGTTTGCTTTCTGATTGTATATCCAGGAAGAACTCCAGCTCTGTAATGGCAAAGTAATGCCACCTGCTGCTGAGCTTGCTTCCTCCTAAGCACCTCTGACCACCAAATTCTTAGGGATATGGCAACAGTTATCCTGAAAAAACATGCAGTGCTGAGTGTACACCAACACACAAATAACATTATCATCTCTAAAATTCGATGACTGAAAGCAAGAATACTGTTGTTACTTGATAGGTTCATGGGTGGTTACTAGGCTATTGACCCAAAAGTATTCAGAAGCCTAGCCAGTTGTACCCAATATAATACTGGAGAAACCCAATATAAATGATCTAGGCTAAACTCAAGATCTTAGTTAGCAATGACTGCCCATATCTAGGAGGGTTCATAGGTGTGCACTAGGCTAATGCACCTGTAGCCTTTACAAGCCTAGCCCATGAAATTACCCTGGCATCGTGCTGACCAACCTTAGTTCCCAGTTCCTCTGTCGAGTAGAGCCACTGGAGTGATCCCCAAGGTGAATTTTCTATTTCCCATCCAATCATCAAGTTTTGTCTTGAAGAGGGCCAATGAGGTGCTCTGTTTGACATGTATGGGAAGTCTATTCCATAGCATGGGCAGTCTCTGGGTTATGAACCTGTCCCTCCAGCATGTTCTGTTGATTGTGGTAATGAGGTTGAAGTCTCTGGACTGTGTGGTGCGGCGAGATTGGGATTTCTTCAGATGTAGCATTTCCAGCAGGGCTGGGTCAGACATGGCTTTGTAAGTCAAACAGAGATCGCCTCTAAGTAGGCGATATGAGTCAGAGAATAGTTGGAGTTTTTTTCAGTCTGTCCATGTAGGAAAAGTGTTTAAGGCCTAGGATCCTCTTTGTGAGGTACTTTTGCGGCCTCTCCAGTTGTTGCAGGTATCTGGTGAGATACATGCCAAATGGGGCATTGTATTCAATGATTGGCCTAATGAGTGAAGAGTAGAGGGAGACAATGATCTTTTTTTTTCCTGGATGCAAAACCCTTAGTAATGAGATGTGCCACATAGAAGGACTTTTTCACTACAGTGGCAATGTGCTGGTCAAAACAGAGGTTGCTGTCAACCTCTGTGCCCAGATCTTTTGTAACACCTTCTGTGTTCAGTGGACTACCATCAATACGGTAATTCACAGGGACACATTTTTTGGCATTAAGCTTAAGGCCATGGTTCTGACACCAGTCATTGGTCTCAGTGAGGCCTGTCTGTAGGATGTCAACATTACTTAGGGAGTTAATAGCTCCTAACTTGGAATCGTCTGCGAACTTTGTCAGCCAGAGTCCCTTTGTGTTGGCCTGAACTTCATAGAAGTAGATACCAAACAGTAGAGGACTCCTGGACCGAACCCTGTGGGACTCCATTCTAGTCCTTTTCAACTCAAGTTATTTCCTCCTCTTCTTGAGGTGCTAGAGCCCTAAGCAATTCCTAGAACTGTTGTGATTTCTCTCCAGTCATCTTCTAGGTCTTCAGCCTGGTCTCTGTTGACCCTGGAAGCCTTGTTTGACCACTGCTTGCAACTGACTGTGGCAACCAGTGTTTTTTACTGTGGGCCTACTGTTTCACTAGGGATGCATTTACAGTCACTGATTGTACCCCACTGTCCTTTCCTTAGTAGAAGGAAGTCCTATACTATCAAGCCATTTGCCAGACAGAAGTCTATAGTGGCCTCTCCATCTGTATTCTTACTGCCCCGCCCATGTGGACCCAGGCAGTCCTCATATCCTATTCTGTCTATCCTGATATGTGCATTCAGGTCAGCCATTATCAACACCAATTCCTGCTGTCCTGCTTTATAAAGCATGTCATTGCAAAGAATGCGTTTCCTCTCATGTCATCCTCTGTTTCTCAGCTTTCCTCTTGGGCAGCTGTTATTTGTGGGTCCCCTGATTTTCATTGAAATAATTTTTTCACATCTGTTCCAAGTGTGTTACAAGCCTATAAGTAGGGCTCTTACAACTGTATAGATACGTTTATTATCATTTTGGGCAGATGTCAATCTGCATTGCAAAATTCAGTATCTTGTATTTTATTACATTAACTAAAACATTGACAATTTATATAAAAAATAGTTACATCATTTTCAGTTTGTGGTAAGAGAAGCCTGAGTCAATTGGTTTTGCATGTTAATTATTCTATAATTGCTACAGTCATCCTTGGCTTTCTGTTAAATGTTTCTGATCTTGGACATAGTGGGTTAAACAATGGGTGCCAGCAGAGGTGAAAATGGTTATATTCAACTTGATGAGGTGCTAAGTGCATTGGTTTCTGGCTTGCTATTGACTTTCATTTCATTGAATGAGACATTTAAATGCTGAGCTGTTAAAAATGTCATACATTTGAATGTATGTATTTATCTGAATGTGTTAAACAGTATAATCTATTCATGCATTCATTACAAAGTAGTAAAGTCAGATATTGTCTATGTGCATCATGTGGACAGACAACTTTTGTCTTAATTTTTGGGGGTGGGTATGCCATTTTATGAAATATGTGTGTCGCTCTCTACAAAATTCTGCTTAGTTGTAGAACTCACAGTCATAAGGGAAGGTTGGAGAAGAGGTTAGTGCAGCATTTCTTATTAAATTGATAGTTTTTTAAAGAATTTCACTATTTCTGGTTGGTGACAGTGGGATTATAAATGACTGTGACTGTTTGCTATAGGTGACTTGAATTCTGAAGTTAGTTTTACAGATATTGGCGATATAATGCTGGTTAAGCTGTTCTTTAAAGTCTGTGTAAGCCATCTGGAGAAGCAGTTAACTTAGGGAGATGGCTGTTTGAAGAATTAATGGGACTTAGACTACACACTTGTACATTACAGGTAAGTGAACATTTCTATGTTTGGGAGATTCAGATTTAAACTGTGTGTTATTGATGACATCTCATGTTTGGTTTCATTACTGGAGAAATTTAAGTTGGCAGTATGTGATGTACTTTTTGTTTCCATGTTGCATGGTTTATATAGTGTAAAGCTTTGTATTGTAGGTTGAATTCTTTACAGGTTGCTAATTTTCCTGCACTATGAATGCAGTAATTTCACTGTGTGTTTGTGTTAATGAAGGAGTGTTATCTCCGTTGCTAACTGGCTATTTTTTAACTGATTGCTTGGTGGTATGGTTTTCTAGGAGGTTTACTGTGTTCTTTTTGCTTTGCTCTGCAGTGTTTTAGCCCTACTAAGAAGATGCATTCATTTTTGAATGTTAGTGTGGCTTATTAGTTATGTATTTTTATACAATATTTATTGTCTTTTCCTTTTGTGGATAGTGACAATAAGTTCAGAATTAGTTTTGTTGAGGGGTTGTGAAAGCAGTTGTCACTTTACCTCCTGGTGCTGTATGTGAAAATGAGTATGACCATGTTTTATTGCTCAGATACTGGGTAGGTTTTCCTGCTGTATCAAAGGAAACAATAGTGCACTTCACACAAGAACATGGATGGCTCCAGTGAAACATTCTGGTACATGCTTACAAGCCTAGTGAAGGATGTTACAGGTTAGTTGTACATTTTTATGTATGAGGATATTTAAATTGTCTTTCATTATTTATGTCAATCTTGAATTTGGAGTATATGTTGTAGGAAGAAATAAGTATGACTGATGCATTCAGTGTATAGTTGTGCCATGTTTGGTGCATGACTAGTAGGTTAATAGGTTTATTCTAGACTACTGACCACCAGAGTCTTTACAAGTCCAAAATCAGGTATAACTTTTAAATATTACCCTATCTCAAGTTAGTAGGAGAACATGGATTTCCTAAATACTAAGTATGAAACTGTAATGTTTGACATTACAGACTGTAATCTTCAGTGATTTACCAGAAAATCAAATAATTTTATAAGGAGAAGGGTAATAATATAAGGCAAAATCAGAGATAGTTGAGCAGTATGAAGTAGTTAATTACCAGTAATATTGCTTTCATATTTTTCAGTCTGATGATTTTTCTTGTGGTGTGGTTGGCCAGTTATTTTCACAGATTTCATTATTTGGGTATAATTTTTTTGTTTTCAGTTGGGCAGCTGTTGCAATCACAAGTTGTATATTATATGATATGATATTATATTATATTATATTATATTATATTATATTATATTATATTATATTATATTATATTAGTGGGGTGTAGGCAGGGGAAACATTTGTAAGGACAAGGCCAAATATATTTCTTTACTGACGTCTGACCACCGTTAACATCCAAGTGGGTGGTTGTCCACTTTTATCTAGACAAAGCTAGGAAGTGAGTGAAAAGTGAGAGTCAGGAAGTGTAAGGTATGATTAGGAAGTTGTTCATATTTAGGAATATCATTATCCTGAGGTTGGGCAAAAACCGAGACAGATTTTGTCTAAGTACTTCTGAATGGTTTTGAAGGACTGGAGGGAGGGTATCGATCTGATTGATATATATATAAGGAGTCCCAGGCCTTAGCAACATGGTATAAATATAGATCATGGCCTGCAGATTTGATAGGGCTATGGACAGAAAGGTTTTTTCCTCACTGAATCAAAGTGATGGAGCAGGAACATAGCTGTGTAGAATGGTATTTAGTACCGGACAAGCATGTGAGTAGGTGTGAAGGAGCTCTGTATAGGTTAGTTGATGGGTTTAATTCTAACCAATGAAGGCTTTCAGTGCTATACAGTACTGGGTTCTGAAATGGGGATTTGCTGATAATTTAGACACCTTTTTATAGCATTCCTCACATTTTGCTTTTTATGCTGACTGGAAGTTAGTAGGAATGGGTGTTCCATAAACTAGTGAGGGGAAGTGTTAATTAATGGAGAGTGTAGTTGTGTTGGTGAGAGAGTTTTTGGATCTCTAAAGCATTGCAAGTTTTTGGTGATTTTTTTAATGCATTTTTGTATGTGCATCAGAAACGTAAGATTATAGGTTCATAGTTAAGTACTAGGAACCTGCTCCTGCAGACCATTTTATCTAGCTAATTTCCCTTTTTGTGTTTGAAATAATCTATCCCATTTGGTTATAGATTGGCCTTACATGTCTCATGGTTGATAATTACATATTATGAGAATAACTGGGGTCATACCATAAGTAATTTGAGTGGAGCCATGCCTAGGATAAAGCATTTAGGAGCTGCATCTGTCCATCAGTACTGTATGGGACAGTGTGTATGTACACTTGTCAGTAATATACCAGTGTAGTACCTCGCAGGATACACAGTAGCAAATCCCGCCCCTAACATGTCCACGCCTTATGAAGCTACATTCATATTAATTAGCTTTCATGTAGCACATGATCGGTGCATTAAGACTGGTCATTATAGTCAAAAGATAGTACAATTATTACATTTTTTTACAATTTCTTTTTCCATCTACTAATAACTGATAATGAACAATTTTAATTATCCGACTCACCAGAAAATGAAATCTGGGAAGAAAGTTGCTACTGGGCCTAATCTCATGGGCCGAGTTTGCAAGTTTGTTTGGAATCAGGTGTTCCATCCCAATTACCAAATAACCAACCACGCTATTTACTGTACATTCAAATGCAGCACCAATATAGGTACCACAAACAAGGCGAAAGCAAAGGTAGCGATAGAAGATGGTAACCACTCAACAGGTCCACCCCAAAAAATTAAAACTACAAAATTAGGGCCATCAGCTATATTATAGCAAAATTAGAGCTGTCAAATAGGCTGTTCACACACACAAGAAAAGGACCCAAATGCCACTAGGTTAACTACCTGTATTTATTAAAACCACTTTCTAAAGATCGTTCTTCTGTTTAATCTAATAAACAGAGCGTAAAGCCATGTGTTTAGTATTAGTACCACTAAATCTAGAAACAAGACAATCTCTAAGTTTCGGTCACAAATAAGGGAAGTATCATGGACAATTTTTGGGAATTAAATTATACCTGAAGGAAAAACTCAATGTTTTTGGTCTGCAAACAGCCCAATTATCCCATGCCAGCTTGCATTTAATTCATAGTCTCCACATGCAATAAAATGCATTAGAAACACACGTTTTCAACCGAGTGCCAAACAAGTCTAACTTTACATTAAAATACTCCACATCCTTCAATTAAACGAACAACGTTTAATGGAAAATTGAACACAGAAGTGGCATCTTAGATTGGAAAAACTAAATGTGTGCCTGGAGCTACAAGTTGCCCCTCTCTCGGAGCCACATTACCTTGCGGACAGCAGTTTTAGCTTTGTTAAGTATCACTTAAAATATATGTGCCACACGATCTACCAGTGTAGTACCAGTGTAGTTTTTCTAAAAAGTACTTAGCTTAGGACAGGGGAAATTAGCATACCTTGTCACGCAGATGTGCAATGACTTGCCAATCAATGTGGACACACCCTAACCAGCGCAGAACCGCCCGCGAGGTACTACACTGGTAGATTACCCACTTGTTTATATATATATATATATATATATATATATATATATATATATATATATATATATATATATATATATATATATATATGCATGTGTGTGTATGTGTGTGTGCATGTAAAATAGACACACATTTATATATACATTTGCAAAAACACATACACACACATGTATGTAGGTGCATAAAAATAGTCTTCCTATGATCCAGCTGGGTATCCACCAGATAACATAAAGGTTTACACCGAACCTCTTGAGTTTGTCAACCAATGCTTGAGTGGGGTATTGTGTCAAATGCCTTGGCCAGGTCAAGGTAGGCAGTGTGAAACATTCTGCCCTCATCCATTGTTTTGGTGATCATCTCAAAGAAGTCCACCAGGTTGAGTAAACAGGAGCTGTACTAGATGAAACCCACCTGCATTAGGTCTAGTGTCTGGAGGTTTCCTGTGTCATTATTGATCATTTCCATGATAATTTTTTCCATGGATTTGCATATGAGACTAGTGAGATTATGGGGCTATAGTTTCCAGGGTCAGTAGATGGCCCATCTTTGGACTGAGGGATGACTATTGCTGCTCAGCATTCATTAGGCATGAATCCTTTTTGGTGGCTACAGTTTAAATAGCAATCCAGAGGGCCTGATGCATCATGTTTCATGCATGGGCCCATCAATGCATTGTTCTTGGCCTTACAGCGGACATTGAAGACCTGTTCCTAGTGATAGCAGGACAGTTATATTTGATATTTTTTAGGAGAGAGGGCCAAAATTAGACCTGAATTTGTCTGCCAATAGTTTTTTATATCTTCTGGCTCAGTATATGTGGCTGCATTAACAATGAGCTCTGCACACATTTGTGTATTGTCTTTCAGGTTGCAGATATAGCTACAGTATGTCTTGTGGTTGTCCTTGGTGTGAGAGGCCAAATTTACCTCAAATTTGGCTTTGGTAGACATTATTTTTACACTGAGTAGTTTAAGTTGAAAGTGCTGGATGGTACACCTCTTAATTTTTGCCATGATTTTCTTCCTTCTGTTATACAGCATCCCAATGTTGTGATTCCATAGAGTATTTTTTTTAAGTTACTTCTGTACTTATTCCTGGAGGGTACAGCTTCCTCTATGCAGCTATTAGCATACTTGTATAACGTTTCTGTGAACAGTTGTCCAGAGGCAGCAGAGTTCTCAGGGTTTGTGGGGGCTTGAAATGTTGCCACATTATCAGGTAATAGTATGTATGGGCCTGTGAGCCTTAGAATAATGCCTGAACATTCTAGGATTAGCTGTGGTTCTGGATTTTATTTTTACTTCAAAGGAGACCATTTTGTGGTCTGACCATTCCTCAGACAACATTACACTAAGTGATTTACAACATTCTCCCATATTAATGAGGACAAGATCCGGTGTGTTTGTGCCCTGGTCGTTGTAATCATAGAATCATAGGAGATCATAAGCGATTACTAGGCTATTGCGCCGGAGGTCATTTTTAACCTAGCCGTTTAAACCCAATGTAATACAGTAGAGGTACTAGTCAGTACCCAAGATTGCATTTAGTTCATAGGTAGGTACTAGGCTATTGGCCCTAGGGCCTATATAAGCCTAGCCAAAAAGGTACCCTGGCTTTTGCCACCCAAGAAAATTATTTTCCTGTGCCCCTGTCGAGCTGAGCCCCCAGAGGTGATCCCCGGGGTGAATTTCCTATTTCCCATCCAATCATCAATATTTTTCTTGAAGAGTGCTAATGAGGAGCTTTGTTTGATATAGATTGAACAAACATTTTTTTTTTTTTTTTTTTTCCTTAGATACTTCTTAGATTATATTTTTTTTTTTTTTGATTTCATTACACTAAATGATAATTCATTTTGTTTGTATTTATATATGTACTCTGTAAATTTGATGATTGAAAGTTGTGTGTGGACTTTTTCTCCTCGGGCCTCTACTGAAAATGGACATATATCCAGCTAGACTAGCCCGGTTAACAAATGTAAAATAAAATAAAATAAAATAAAAGGTAGTTTATTCCAGAGTATGGGAAGTCTCTGTGACAGGAATCTATCCCTCCAGCATGTTCTGTTTGTTGTGGTGACAAGGTTTGGATCCCTAGAGCATGTAGCTCGGAGGGATTGGGATTTCTCTAAGTGGAGCATGCCCAACAGCTCTGGGTTTGACATAGCTTTGTATGTTAGGCAGAAATTGCCTCTGAACAGGCGATATGCGATGGGATAAAGCTAGGGTTTTTTGAGACGGTCTGCGTAGGGCATCTGTTTGAGGCCAGTAATCCTCTTTGTGAGGTATTTGTGCAGGATGTCTTGTGAGGTACATACCAAAAAGGGGTGTTGTACTCTATAATGGCTCTAATGAGTGACGAGTAGCGGGGAACACCGACCTCTTTTTTTCCTGGACGAGAAACCTTTTCTAAATTTATAATTGCAAAATTTAAAACACAACCTGCATTTATATGCCATTGTCACACATTATTTTAGGCTTTGTGCTGATTTCTTGCACTAAGAGTTTAAGAATTATGATTTGTGGTCTGATTTGGTGGGGTGCAAAACTGACCCATATTGGTAATGACCAAATATCATTGCTCATTTCACTGTCTGGGTTCATTGCCATTTTTTATTGTCATTAATGTGTATTTACTTATATGACACAATACCATTTTTTCCAGTGACATATTATCTCATAATTACATAATGGTTACTATCCGGATGTAAAAGGCCACCCATGCCTACCTGAACAAGTACAATTTTCCTCTTCTACCTTGCACATTTTACTGATTACACTAATGGTTTGGTACTTGCCAAAGGAAGCAGTAGACCCTCCATTTGAATAGGAACCACTTTGGATCTTTGTCATAGCTGGTAAGCAAACCCTATAGTAGAGAATATTGTACAGCACTAGTAATACTTCCTGGGATGTTATTTGGGCCCGTGGAGCTATCGTTCTTCATTGTGCTCATCTACTTCTTCATGAGGATATGATATAATGGTGGTTGTTCTCAAAGCCTAGTATAGTTTTGGGATTTCAAAGCTATAGCTGAATGTCTTTGTAGCTATGTATGTCATCTGATTTGGAATTTAGTGCACCACTGATTCTTATAACACTACAGTGATAGGAGTTCTTGTTTGACTGAAAATATACCACCTGTATTAGTATACTTACGAATTTAAATTATAATGTATAAGACAGAGTAATATATTAGCTCTCAACGTGGTAAATGCCTCTCGGTTGCGACAAGATTTACTGGACTGATTTAAATTATGTCACTACATTTATAGATGGGTATGTATATGGTTTTGATGGGTACTCCCTTTGTGCTGCCCCCATGCAGTATGCACAATGTGTAGGAATCTTGCCACAGACAGCAATTTAATTTTGCCTTATTTCAGTTGCATTCAAGAAGCTTAATGCTCCCAGCTACTGTTATTTTCAATTTTGTGACTATAAGCTTGTCATGTAGGGAGCTTGCACATGAAGACTGCCTAAAATATTGTTGAGCACAGAGGGGTAATCTAGTTAAAAGAATAATGCAACATCTCTATACAGGGAAGAATATTAGATTGGCCAAACCACGTAAGTAAATAGTATGACATTGCATAAATGTAATGTAGATGCACTTCATGCAGCTACTAGAATTTAATCACACAAGCATGTCTTAGTGGAAGTAATCTGCCCATTAAGGTGTATCTTATTTAAAGAGAAGCTTGTTGCTAATCAGACTCTTACCTTTTCTTACATTCCACTATAACTGATTTTGGTTATTATATGTATTTATGGATTCTAACATGTTCTTGTTTCACAGCTTTCATGTGTTTGCATGTCACTGTAACAAAAAAAAAAAACTCTTAAGATCATAAGAAGTTACTTAGCTAATGGCCAAAGAACATTTTCAAGCCTAGCCATTCATGCCCCAATTTTTATAATTATCAGTGTCGTAGGGGTAGAGCGACTTTGGTATATGCCTGTGCCTTAGGGCATCTACAAGCTGCTCCTATCCTTAACGTCCACAGGTGACAAGACATGGGTGAATTTAGTTTCCCTTCTATTGGTCCAAATTGCATTTGAATGGGATTAGGGAAGAGCTCTGTTTGGCATGAATGGGAAGGGTGTTCCACCAAAGGGGTAGTGTTTGAGAGGCATATCTGTTCCTCCAACATGTTTTGCTTATGTCACAGATGAGGTTTAAATCCTTCGATCAGGTAATTCCAGTGCTGTTTGTTTGTTGAATGTATAGGATTAATCAGGACTAGATGGGAGAATGCCTTGTAAGGTAGGCATAGATCACCTCTCAGTAGCCTGTAAGAGACTCAGTACAGGGACAGGGCTTTGATGCGGTCCACATAGGACATGTTATTTACACCCTGTATTATTTTTAGTGAGAACTTGTGTGTCTGGTCTAGCTATTGGTAGATGCCAAAGGATGCATTGTATTCTATTATTGGTCTAATGAGAGTATAGTGAGGTTATGATCTCCTTAGATCTGGATGTCTTGCCCTTACTTATACGTTGCACAATGTAGAAGAACTTTCTCACCACCATAGCACATAGGTTCATAGATTAGTAGTAGCATGGTTTGGTGGTCGACTGGAGCGAACTTCGAGTGAACTTTAAAGACATGCAGGTAGGTGAGTGAGTGTGTGTGCCTTCTGTGAAGGTTGGGTGCCGGGGTTCTATTCCCAGACATGGCAAGTGTAGATGTTTGTGTTTTTGTTTGTGTAGAGAGCAATGCTTTTGATGCCATTCACAGTCACTACAACTTCCATTGCCCTTCTTTGGCAAGCCTGCTGATGTCATTAACATTGAAATACACCTTTGGGGTAAGATTAGCCCAGTAATCTCCATGGCGCATGCTATAACTGCATAATGCTGTAGTGTGATGTATTAGTTAGGTAGGAATTCCAATCCCAGACATGGCAACTGTGAGACATGGTGTGTGTGTGTGTGTGTGTGTGTGTGTGTGTGTGTGTGTGTGTGTGTGTGTGTGTGTGTGTGTGTGTGTGTGCGTTTGTCATTTGTATCCTCTGTGGAGGTGGTTGTGAGTGTGTGACAGCTGGACTCATTGTAGAGCGGGTTTTGCAAATTTCTTATATGGCGGGCCTATTATATGTCACAATGTCCACCTTACAAGGATAACAGATGTCAAAAAACAGAGAGGTTGTGGTTGACAATCCACACCCCTACACGTGATATCAAGGCCTGGCGAACAATTTAGGCAACCCTTATTGTACCCAGAGAACACTCTCAACCCATGTCTCATACACAAACACACTTTGCTAGGCAACAACCACTTTGTTGGTAGCCCCCTGCATATTGCCCAAAGATAGTAACCATGGTGTGACTGCAGCAGACTACAGAGGGCATGGCACCCTGTCCCATCACTACAATAGGCACATAATTGGATACAGTGCTCCTTCACTATGTTCCCCACTGGATACCTGCACAACTGTAATGCCATCAAATGTAACCCACAAAGGACATACCATGCCTTAAACACATGCCCTGTATGGACAAATGCCACTGACACCAGGGAATACCTGTATCATGCTGTCAATGTAGGTGCAGGGTCACCCTGGTGTCCATTGCCAGTTTCCACCACATGAGATCAGGAATGGCACATCTGATGATAACAATCTGTACACAACATGCCCCAGACACCCCAGGTGCACTTCCACATGTCACAGAAAATGCATGTGGGATGTGTGCACATCCCAGACAATGTCCATGTCATGGACTATAGAACACATACGTGGCAAGCATTGCACAGCACTGGCCACCCAAATAGTAACCCAGTTGACTGGATGGTGAATACAATACCCACCTGAGTGGGCCAATCCAGACACTGCAGCCCTGTGCTACACTGCAGACATTTACAAGTGGCCTGATGCCAAGGTATACCCTTTACCTAGCCTTGTAGTACACACAGACCCCCCCATTACCCATCTTGTCAACATGCATAACATATGGTACTCAACAGCATGCAGTGCAGCTATAATCAATACATGCTAGCAACAGTATACATGTGTGTGATGCAAGGGCTGTGTTAGTAGGTGATGCCCCTTCCCCTGGAAAACACTGCACCCATGTACACAGTATGGGCTCATGGGCTGTCCTTCCAAACAGCACCTGGTAGTGCTGTACCAGGCAGTTGATGATGACCTCATTTTGTCCTGCTGTTCATGGGCTGTCCTTCCAAACAGCATCTGGTAGTGCTGTACCAGGTGGTGGATGATGACTTCATTTTTGTCCGCTGAATACACAGGTAACCTGCCATGTGACATCTTGCCTGAAAGACATAAAAATGGAAACAGGTCTGTGCAACTCATACAGCAATGGGTACCATAGCTCTTAGGTTCATAGGTTCATACTAGGCTATCTGCCCTAGGGCATTTATAAGCCTAGCCAGAGTATGTTTGGCTTTCACCACCCATTTTAAATTAATTTTGCTATGCCCTTTTTCGAGGTTAGTATACTGTGCCTCTGTCTAACAGTGACACAGAAGTGATACCCGGGGTAAACCTACGATCTCCCATCCACTCATCAAAATTCCTCTTGAAGAGAGTCAATGAGGGACTCTGCCTAAGCTGGACTGGGATTTTATTCCATAGTGAAGGGAGCCTCTGGGTTATGAATCTGTCCCTCCAGCATGTCCTATTTATTTCAGTGCTGAGGTTCAAGTCTCTCGGCGTAGCTCGATGGGATTTGGATTTTTGAGGTGCAGCATGTCCCTTAATTCCGGGTTGGACATGGCCTTATGCCACGTCACAGGTCACCTCTGAGCAGGCAGTATGCCACTGAGTAGAGCTGGAGTTTCTTTAACCGGGCAGCATATGGCATCTGTTTCAGCCCTTTGATCCTCTTGGTGAGGTACTTTTGGGGTCTTTCCAGTTGCTGCAGGTGTTTGGTAAGGTACATCCCAAAGGGGCATTGTACTCAATTATGGGCCTGATGAGGGATGAGTAAAGAGGCACGATGACCTCCCTAATCTAGATGTGAATCCCTTCATGATTAGGTGGGCTATATAAAATGTTTTTCTAACCACTTTGGCCACGTGGTTGTCAAATGAGAGATTGCTATCAACTTGGGTCCCCAGGTCCCTAATTACTTCTTCTGTACTTAATGGATTACCACCTATGTGGTAATTTGTGGGCACTTTGTTTTGCCAAAGGGGTGACTATACACTTTTGGCGTTTAGCTTGAGGCCATGGCTCTGGCACCAGTTGTCTGTTTCTATGAGGCCCTTTTGGAGGATGCTTGTGTCGGCTGGAGAGTCGATTATGGCGCCCAGTTTGCAGTCATCTGCGAACTTGGTCAGCCACAGTCCTTCCATGTTGGCCTGTACCTCCGAGAAATATATACCAAACAAGAGAGGTCCCAGGACTGAGCCTTGTGGGATGCCACTTGTAACTGGTTTGGAGTCTGACATGGCTCCAGCAATTCTAACCATGTGGGTTCTGTCCTTGAGCCAGTTTGCAACCCATCTAGTGACATAGGGGTTTATATTTAAGCTGGTGAGCTTATCTATAATGCCTGAGTGGGGTACTGTATCAAAGGCTTTTGCGAGGTCCAGATAGGCTGTGTGGACCACCTTCCCTTCGTCAATGGCCTTGGTGACTGTTTCAAAGAAGTCAACCAGGTATAAGAGGCAGGATCTGCCCTTAACAAAGCCAAACTGAGTAGGATCCAGTGTCTGTAGGTCCCCAATATCTTTATTTATGAGGTCAATGATGATCCTTTCCATTGCTTTGCAGAGAAAGCTAGTCAGGCTTATGGGGCGATAGTTTCCAGGGTCCGTTGAGGCACCACCTTTGTGGAGAGGGACCACTGTTGCTGTACGCCACTCTTTGGGTACATATCCTGTAGTAAGGCTGAGATTGAATAGTAGTTTTATGTTTGGGTTTAGCTCTTCTTGGAGTTCATGTAGGGCGCAGCCTGGGACACCGTCTGGTCCCATTGATGCTGTGTTTTTGCTTTGGAGGCGGCTCCCACCTGAGCATCTGAGATGTTAGGGGCAGCACTCTGCTGGGATAGATATTTGCCCTTTTGGTGGGAGGGGAGTTTGCGCTGAACCTGTCAGCTAGGATGTTGCCAATGTCTGTGGGATCAGTGTATTTTTTGTCATTTTGGACTAATTCTGAGCATATCTGGGAATTCCCACCCAGGTTCCTAACATAACTAAAGAAAGCCTTGTGATTATCCTTAGTGTCCTGTGCAATTTATCTCTCGAAGCTGGCCTTTGACAATTTTATGAGTGCCCTTAGTTTTTTGCTAATACTGATCAGAGATGCCTTCCCTTTTTGGGATTTTGCTCTATCATGTAGTAGCTTCCTCCTTCTATTGTATAGTTTGTTTATGGCTGGGGTCCACCAGACAGGTCGTCTGCCTTTGGAGGATTGGGTCTTGGTTTTATTTGGGATTGCATGATCCATGCATTCCTGAAGGTGTTCATAGAATGCATTTATAAAGGATTCTGCGGTCCTTGGCCGTATTTTCCACAGGCCCGGGGGCTTTGAAGGATTCCACCTCGGTTTTGAGGAGTGTGAAATTTGCTTTAGAGAAGTTTTTCACTGTGGTTTTCTGGGCAGGGGGTGGGGTCGGGATGTGAATATCCAGTGAGATCAGTTTATGGTCTGATCTTACCAGTGAGGGATACACTACTGGTCTGGAGCATAGAGTCCCCATGTTGGTGATGATCAGGTCCAGTATGTTTTCCCCTCTTGTGGGAGTGGTAACAAGTTGTTCCATAGCATTTGAGTTTATGAATTCTAGGAACCTTTGGGCAAGGGTGTTGGAGCTAGAGTAATGCTCCCAATCTATGTTTGGGTAGTTGAAGTCGCCCAATATAATGGTGTTCGGAGAGACCTTCATATTTTCCAGTGTTCTCAGGAAGGCCAAGTGGGTTTCCTGGGTTTGTGAGGGTGGTCTGTAGCAGGCTATAAACTGGAAGGCAGTTTTACCCACTGTTAGTTGCACATGGATAGTCTCTGATGCTTCGTGCTTTGCCACCAACCTGGAGGTGTGGGTATCTTTGATGAATATCGATACTCCCCCTCCTTTTGTGGTTCGGTCCAAGTTTTGGGGCCGAAAAGCATGGTATGAGGTATAACCTGGTAGTGCTGGGGTGCTCTCAGGAGTCCTGAACCAGGTTTCTGTTGCTGCACAGATATCGATGTTCTCCATGCTAAGGAGAGTTTCGAGTGCATGCATCTTGAGGTTTAGACTTCTAGCGTTGAGTAGCATTACTCTTAGTTTCTTATCCCTTGTGATACCTATGGAGGTGGGTTTGTCTTTTGAGCCTTGCCTAAAAAAGGCACTATGGGGGTAGCAAGAGCCTTTGCCAATATCCAAAAGCCCAGGGGTGACAGGTGCAAGCCATCCCTAGTAAAGCATCGTGGCTTGTCGTGCATATCATCCCAAGCTGACAGGCATTGGATCCCCTTTGAATGACACCAATACTTAAGCCAATTGTTGAAATTGATCATCTTGTCTTCATATTGTGGCATCATTCTTGGTGAGGGTAAGATGCTACTCAAGGTCAGGGTCATACCAGCCTGGGCTACATGCTCAGAGAGCTCCTCTATGTCTCTTTTCATGTAGTCCAGGAGGTACGTCTCAGGTCATTCACACCAGCATGGACAATGACTGAGTCATATTTGTACTTGCCTTGGAGTGACCTGAGTGCTTGTGTTATGTGGCGGATCCTAGCGCCAGACAGGCTGCTCACCATGACCTTCTCCTTGTTCAGCCTGGTGAGCTGGACGTCAGTGTGCCTGATGATAGAGTCACCTATTACAAGTGTATCAGGTGTGTTGTTTAGCCTTAAGGGCTGTGACTGTTTGGCACACTGGCTTTGTGAGATATGTGTTGCACGTGTTTTGTTTTGGGGTAGCGGTTGCTTGGGTGTCTGCTTTGGAGGTCTCTGCTGCTTAGGCAGATCTTTATTTAGAGCCTCCGGTATGTTTTGTGTGATTATGTGTTTGGTTTGCTGTCGTGGTAGGTCTATGTAAGACTGGAATTGTAGTGAGTGTGGTTTCCTTCTCCTCCTGACTGGTTATGCCAGTACTGAGTTGAGAGAGCTTAGCCTCCAGTTTGGCTATATGGTTGCATCTCTCACATGTGTTGGAATTTGTTGGGAGGAGGAGAGGGTTGTCTGTGTACATGAGGCAGTTGTAACATTGCCTCAAGATTCCCCTCTTCACCAGCTGGACCGGAGAGGAGATTGACAACTGACCTTTGGACATGCTAGAATAATATTGGGAATTCCTTTATAATTGAAAACAAGGGCCAATGGGGAGCGAGGGTGTAGTGCTTTTAATTTTTAGTGCTGACTTATAATTGCTTTAGTGAGCAAGTGCCAGTTAACAAGTGCAATGTGTTACAGGTAACTTAAATGCAAAAACGACAAACAGTAACTTTCTTTCAAGCGAAGCAAGGAAATAAGTACAGTAAGCAATGCAGATATCACTAGGGATCCACAGAAGCTGAGAAGTCAAGGCTTTAGGTGGAATTAGCATTCCAGGGAAATAACAAGCGTACAAACAAAACTAGATTCAGCAGGCCTGGATCTAGTCTATGCTACAGCAAACAAGGTGTACCAATTTCAGTAAGATACAGTTCAAATATTCAGGCACTATAAACCTTTAACCAGAAATTCCCAGCTCAGAAGGGCAGAGTCCAGCCTCTCCTCCCACAAGAGTGCAGACCACGAACCTTCTTAATGTAAAATAACTGGCCTGAAGCCCAAGTGCTTAAACCAGAGCTAATACACTTTAAGAATAACAGACACTGAGCTCTCAATCAGCAGTTCCCAACTTAGAAGGATGAAAGCTACCTGTCCTGCCACCATAGTGCATGCCACAAACCTTCCTAATGTAGAACAGCTGGTCTGAAGCCCAAGTGCTTAATCCAAAAGACTTAGAATGATAGCTACACTTTAACCAAGTTACTACCAAGCAGTAATAAATACAACTGAATACTTTAAATAATGCCTGGATTAGTGCTCAAGTTATACAAACAAAGCTAGATTCAGCAGGCCTGGATCTAGTCTATGCTACAGCAAACAAGGTGTACCAATGTCAGTAAGAAGAAATTCAGATATGCATGCACTATAAGCCTTCAACCAGAAATTCCCAGCTCAGAAGGGCAGAGTCCAGCCTCTCCTCCCACAAGAGTGCAGACCACAAAACCCTCTTAATGTAAAATAACTGGCCTGAAAGCCCAAGTGCTTAAACCAGAATTAATATACTTTTAGAATAACAGACACTGAGCCCTCAATCAGCAGTTCCCAACTTAGAAGGATGTAAGCTACCTGTTCTGCCACTACAGTGCAGACCACAAACCCTCTCAATGTAAAACAACTGGTCTTAATACAGTTCTCTGTCTCCCCCCATAATATCTGCGACAACAAACTGTTCACACACCTCAATAGGTATGGCTACAGCTTACCTACCATTGGGACATTTATCATATTGTACCACACTTTATGCTATGTGTTTGTAGCCATGTTCCCTGTGGGAACGCTATCATTGCTGGCCTGTTATGGACAATGTCACCTGCATGCCATTGTAAGGGCCACTGTGGTTCCATATATGCATGTGGTCTATTTGCTATGTGATTGCTGTACATCTGTCATTATGTGTTATGGGGGATATCTATGCATGCTGTTGGACATGATCCGGGATTGTGTGGACCATTACTACCCACATATGTTCTATAACAGTGACACAATAGCATTTTTAGGGAACGGTTGCCATAAAACCACCTCTCCCACCTCATCTGCTCATGTTACCAGGCCACATCACGTGTGTGACCCACCCTGGGACATCCTCATCTACTAGTCCTGCACAACCTTCAGGTGGAATGCATTCTGTCTGCATAGCTCTCAACCATGGGCCTATCCACATGATGGCTAGAGGTGTGCCTGTTATGCTTTGTCTGTCCATCACACAGGTCTTGTGTCAGATATATCACTGGCAGTGTGTGTGTTGAGTGCTATCATACATGGCTACATCCATTTGTGTTTCTGACTTCATATTCCTGACTAAGGGTATGTTGCAGACTATCCTGCAGTAACTTGCTCAGTGTCTGGCAACACTATTTCACATATGGGGATGTGTTCCAGCCTCTGTCCTCCATCTACATACCAGGCTTTGTCCATATGACATGCAGTCAGGGGTTGTTATGTAGTGGCCTGTGAGTATGTCATGCTGCCATTCCTGCCATCATTCCAGTGCTGTTGTGGCCCCCACACATATTGTGGGGTTGGGTCCATATATGTATGGGCTTCATTTGCACACTTCATGTGTGCCCTTATGCAGTCCAGAGATCAGTGTATGTAGTAGTATCATATGCCCCTGTAAGTCACTCTATGGGGGGCTATGCACAATAAATAACCTAGACTGTTAGAACATGTGAGCAATATTAGGAGTAAGCTGCCTTAAGGTTTATGGATGTACATTACCATACATTACAACTTGGGAAAATTGCTGGCCTACTGCTTACTGCCATACAGACTGTTCTGTTTGTCAGTGTGATTGTAATGGTTTCAGTTATGCATTGTTATGTAACAGATACATCCCATTGTGTCAACTTACGTCTTTTCCCACTAGGGACTGCATACAGAGTACTGGACTATACATCTGCATTACTTACTGTTGATTGATTGTTATCCTGTGGCCCAGTCTGTCTTTACTGTTGTACTACTTGCAGGCCTTGGCCTGGACAGCTACATATGTTATGCTTTCAGATTACTCTATTAAATGATCTGCTTGAGAGTTGCATTAATCTATTTGTATGCATTTCAAAGTATAAAAAAAACCCCATATGAAAAGCTTTTTTAAATGTGGACAAGTAGCCAAACTTCCTTTTAAAAGAAACTTGTTCATAAAAAACCCCTTTCTATCTTTTTTGGGGTATATGTTTCAGGGGGGAAAATTTTTTTTTGTTTTGGGTACTCACACCCGCCATTTGGATTTTAAGGTGGCCAGTTGGTTGGGGTTATATTTGGTTTTGATTCAAATTGTGGTTCTTACTTTAATTGGGGTTATTATTAACATTTTACCTTTTTTGTATCCCCGATTATGGGTTGTATTTTATTTTATTTTGGGATTTTAAAATTTTCTTCCCCCCATTACATTTTATGCAGATATGAAATATGTTATTGATTTTCAAAAAAATTTTTTCATAAAGGTTTTAAAGGAAAATGGAATGTCTTGTACCAGGTGGTGTCTGGGAAAGGGAAAATTTGCAGTATTTTATTTGCAAATCTTGTGTTTTAAAGGGTATTTAATCAAAAAAATAGCTTGGGCCCCCACCCCTTAAATTTTTTCGGTTGTTTTTTTATTATTAACAAATTTTGGGGGGAAAACCCTTGGATTTTTATTTCCCTGGTTTTTTATTGGGCATGTTTTCCCGTATGCCCCCCCAATAAATTATTCCTTTTGGGGTAACCTTATTAAAAATTTCCCCCCCCTAAAATTTTTTTGCAGGTCAGTTCCGAATATATGAATTTTAGTTTTCAAATTTTTTTATAAAAATTTTTCCCTTTTTTGGAAAATGAAAGTTTTGGGTTTTGGACTGCATCTGGGTTCCCCACCCCAAATATTTTCAAATCTGCTATTTAATTTTTTCTGTATCTGGGGTTTTTCCTTTACCCCGCCAAAATTTTTGCCAGGGCACCCTAAGTTTTTTTGTTTAAAAAAAAACTTTTTTTATTTTATATATTAATATTTTTATAAATTTTATAACAAATGATATATTTTATTTAAACTCTGTGATAGATAAATTTTCTGTTATAGGCATGGATGTACTAGGCATTGGCCCAGAGGTCTTATAAACCTGCCGTTTACCCTGCTCCAAAATAATTTTTTTGTGCAGGGGCAAGTTGGGGCCCAGGGTATATTTTCAGCTTCCCCCCATTCCCTTTTTGAGGGGAAAAACCCCTTTCTTGAACTTTTTTGGGGGAGGGGGGGGGGGGGGGAAAAACAAAAAAAAAAAAAAAAAGCAAAAATCTTTTAACTTCCCCCCCAAAAAACCCCCCAGGGGGATGGGGAGGGGGCTTTT
>NC_056729.1:153507112-153564757 GCF_019279795.1 Protopterus annectens | reverse complement strand
TCCTTCTCCCCTTCTCTCACTCACCCACTCTCTCTCACTCTCTCCAGTAAATGGATTGAGCGGCTTTGAATAGATTATAGCATGGATTGTGTAGGTGATGCACATGATCAGGTGATGGCCTCTGCACCAATCAGTATCCTCCACTTGCTACCTGCATGCAGCATGCTGTGTAGTACTTCCAATTACCACTGTCATGGCAACCCACTACTATAAATCCCTACATGAGGTGGGTGTGGTCCCTTTACCTTTCCTGTATGGTGGACATCCTTCCTGTGTGTGGGCAGCAGTGTTACAGACAGCAGGTAGCAATACCTCTTACAAGAGGGCTTGCAGGCTCAGGCCAGCTACATATTTGTATAAGGTTCCAGAACTACAGAGTGTGAGTAGTGTTGTTATATGCATTGTATAGCACCAGTGTTATAGGGTTTGTGTGCACATACTAGTTTAACATGGAATGCAGTCTGTCTGCATAGCTCTCAACCATGGGCCTATCCACATGATGACCAGAGGTGGGCCTGTTATGTTTTGTCTGTCCACCACACAGGTCTTGTGTCAGATATATCACTGACAGTGTGTGTGTTGAGTGCTATTGTACATGGCTACATCCATTTGTGTTTCTGACTTCATATTCCTGACTAAGGGTATGTTGCAGACTATCCTGTAACAACAGCAACTTGCTCATTGTATGACAAAACTATTTCACATATGGGCCTGTGTTCTGGCCGCTGTCCTCCACCTACATACCAGGCTTTGTCCATAAAACATTCAGTCAGGGGTTGTTATGTAGTGGCCTGTGATTATGTCATGCTGCCATTCCTGCCATCATTCCACTGCTGTTGTGGCCCCCACACATATTGTGGGGTTGGGTCTATATATATATATATATATATATATATATATATATATATATATATATATATATATATGTGGGCTTCAGCTGCACAAAACATGTGTGCCCTTCTGCAGTCCAGAGGTCAGTGTATGTAACAGTGTTATATGCCCCTGTAAGTCAGTCTATGGGAGGCTATGCACAATAAATAACCTAGACTGTTACAACATGTGAGCAATATTAGGAGTAAGCTGCCTTAAGGTATCTGGATGTACATTACCATACAACTTGGGAAAATCGCTGGCCTACTGCTTACAGCCAAACAGACTGTTCTGTTTGTCAGTGTGATTGTGATGGTTTCAGTTATGCATTGTTATGTAACAGATATATCCCATTGTGTCAACTAACATCTTTTCCCCCTAGGGATTGTGCACAGAGTGTAGTTAGAGGCTGTCGAACTATACACCTGCATTACTTACTGTTGACTGATTGTTATCCTGTGACCCAGTCTGTCTTTACTGTTGTACTACTTGAAGGCCTTGGCCTGGACAGCAACATATGTTATGCTTTCGGATTACGGTATTAAATGATCTGCTTGAGAGTTGCATTAATCTGTTTGTATGTATCTCAAAGTATAAACAGCTATATGACATGACATATACAACTGTAATAGTACACAAATAAAACTTTCTGATGTATGCAAACCTGTGTGTGGTGTTATATCCTTTGACTTATCTGTGGGTATATGTTTCAGGCAACAATTGTCTTTTGTATGGGTGACTCATACACTGTCCATTTGATAAGGTGGCAACTGTAGGAATACGGGGTGTTCAGTATGGTGTGCACCCTCTAAATATGTAGCTTCCTATACATATCTATGCGTGTATGTGTAGTTACATATATATCTATATATATATGTATATATATGTATATGTATCTGCTTATATGTGTGTGTATATGTATCCTTGGAATGTTTATTACTTCCACATTATACATTCCCTATGGTCAGAGTGTACTGCATGCTATGTTACTGATACCATCCTGACATCATACAGGTGAGATGGATTACTGGTAACGTCTTGTGCCCATGTTGTGTCGGGTCCTGGGTATGGGACTTGCAACAGTTGGTATTGTATTGCAGGGCAGATCTGTTTTGCTGTGGGGGAGGGGTGATATCAATACTTACAAAACATATTTAGCTTGGGCCCCCTCAGCTCCATTAACGGTGACTTTGGTCATATATGCATTTGTTATGTTCTCTTTTATATCTATAGATATATATCTGTATATAATACAAGTAATATATATATATATATATTGCTCTCTCTCTCTCGCTATATATATATATATGTGTGTGTGTGTGTGTGTGTGTGTGTGTGTGTGTGTGTGTGTGTGTGTGTGTGTGTAGACATACATATCTATACATGTATGCATGTGTGTGTGTGTACATTATATATATATATATATATATATATATATATATATATATATATATATATATATATATAAAACACACACACACACACACACACACACACACACACACACACACACACACACACACACACATACATCTACATGTATAAATACATTTCCTGTACTGTTGACTGACTGTGTTGGATGATATGTTTGTGAAAACATCAAGATTATGTATATCTGACAGGGCTTAGTGGTAAATCACTTTGGCTACGGTGTACAGGGTCCTGGGTTTGAGCCTTACAGAGGCTGTTTATTTTGTTGCTGGGCAGTGATTAAGGTACTTTTAAGCAGTTGTAAAAATGTTTGTGTGTAGGTAAGCACTGCTAACATCTGGTTACAGTTTCTTATACTGATGTAGCTTCTCAATTGCTTAACCTGTGTAGGCATTGCTTACCCCCACGCAAACAGGCTTAAACCCACTTACTGCTGCTTAAAAGTCCTTACTTCTGCTTTCCCCTGTGCTAATTTCTTTAAAAGAAATGAAAAAGGGTTGATAGGATAGTGGTGAAAAAGGGGCACAAAGAGGGAAAGATGGTAGGGAAAATAGCTAGGGATGTGCAGGACGGGTTTAGGGAAGTTCCATAGCTGCCCATTTCTTCTACAGCAACAGCTGTGCATATACACTGAATTTGGAGATAGATTTGGACACTCAAACCCCTGAGAGAGGAGTGAGGACAACAATAATATGTTGTGAAGCCAATTAGACCAGATTACATGTATCCAGTGGACATGTATGTGAAATGGACAGCTATGTATGGGGTGAGATATTTTTTTTGGGAACAGATTGCCCATTTTATTTCAGGTGAGAGTGGGATGTTGGGGAGGGATAGTAGGTATATTTGGGGAGGTAGGTTGGGTAGGATAACAGACAAGAGAGACAAGACAGCATACAGGGGTGGTATATTACACATGGGTAAACACCTTGATGGGGAGGGGTGTTGGAAATCGAAAGCCCATGAGCCCATAGTGGATACAGTGGGACTGAGGTCCCCACCCATGGGCAGTTACCACTGCACTTTCACAGCCGCGAAGGTGGATGTGCTTGGGGCTGAGTAGGAGGGCCAGGCTGACCCTCTAGTTGCAACACGTGGCCCTCAAGCTGGCATAGCAGATCTCCAAATTCCCTGCAGAGCCCGCTATGCACCACACCCTGGACCTGGCAACGGGTGATAGTGTCCGGTCCATGCCCACTCCCAGGTGGGGTGAGCCCCATCCCCTGAGGCGGTTCCACCCAAAGGTGGTGCAGGACCAGCGGATGAGGAGGTCCCGGAGTGGGCCCCAGACGTGCTGGTGCCTAGTGCCACGGACAGCTGAGGTGGGACAGGTGGGTCTGCTGGGGCCGGCCTTCCCAAATGTGCTATGGTGTTCAAATTTACAACATATGTGGGTTAGTAATAGTCAACACATTCCAGGATTAGGTATAACAGCATATATAGATATTCCCATTAACTTGAAAGACCAGATATGGAACAGTTGCATAGCAAACAGAGCACATGCATATATGGAACCAGGATCCGTACAGATGCTCGTCTGCATCTTTCACCGAATCCCAAATTGGTGAGCATACTTGCGCCAAAGTGCTGTTCACTGAAGCAGCACTTTCGCGTAAGTATGCTTGTTGTTCTGGTCATACTACAGCGCGGTAAGGGAAAATTCCCTTTTCCCAACTGTAGTGTGACCTCGGAGTGAGAATATTAAAGTAGATGGGCATGATGGCACAGCCCCACACATCGGGGGGTGCAGGGGGGCTTGCACCCTTGCATTCAAGTAGATGTGTTTTTTTTTTTAACATGCTTTAATGAAAGCGCTTTTTTGATGAAAGTACTTTTGTTAAAGTGTGTTCGGTGGTAATGGATTCAGGCTTTTGATCTTTCTATCAAAAGTCCTAGATCCATGGACCCACAGTGACCATTACAACAGCATGCAGATACATTGATGGCAGCATGCCACCAATGTGGGTATATTTCAACATAGCACATGAACAGGAACACATTTAAGTATTTGTGAACCAACAAACAAAGGGAAACATGCTCCAAAAGTCCAAAATTTTAATAGCAGGCAACAAATAAAAAAGTTTAAAAGAAGTCCAGTACCAAAAATCCAGGTAATAATGTTAAGTGCTTTTCGTTAGGCAAACAGTCTCCTAACTTCATCAGACAATGACACCCTGGATACCAAAGCATGTTTAAATACTTTATCAAGTGCCTAATTGATGCACTTAAGCTTGCTCACATAATTAAAGGCATACTACTAACACTAGTAAACTTACTGATGTTCAGGTTAAATAAGATATAACTCTTTTATGAGTTTACATTTATATAAATTCACTTAATAATAACAAGAGGTGTACATGCCACCTAGTTAAATATTGTCAGTTGTGTTTTAAGTTAAAAAGCTCTCACACTATTTTTAAAAAGTGATAAAAATATATATATATATATATATATATATATATATATATATATATATATATGAGAAAAATATGTATATACAAGAGTCCTAAAATATACACTAATCAGAAAGGTTGTCAGAAAATTATAGTATTATCAAAGTAATTGGTAGTCTTAATGTTAGAGGAAAAAATACTTTAATAAGACCAAAAGCATAAGGTTCAGCTCAGGTAACTTTATTCTTGCGCAAGGAGACAAAAAATGCAGTTACAGAGTTTGTCTGGCTAAATCAGGAAGTGTCACAGTTATTATACCTTTCTTTTAAGACATTGCCCACTACGACTGAAGTAGCAGATCACCAGTTCATAATTTGTTATTTTATAGATATTTCCCATACTTCTAGCTGACTCTTCAAAGTTTTAAAAAAGATTTTTCAGTAAACAGGATGGCCTTGATGACCACTGGTCAATTATAACATTCTTACTATGTGATGTTACAAGTCTAGGTACTATGGCTAATTTAAGCACAATGCAAGTACAGATTTCTGAAGCAGTTTATTGTTCTTTATATCTCACTATCTTGCAGCTTGTGCACTTTTTCATCAACTCGAACAGAGCTTATTGTCTATAATGAATGGATCTACAGAAATTATTATTATTCTCCTTTTAATTTCCTGACCAAGCAGAAAATCACCTGCTTTCCAGTACATTTCCAAGGCATAAACATGTATTTTGTTGTGCTAGCAAACTAGGTCAGAGTGCATCTTGCAGTGTCAGAAAGCATAATTTCAGAAAAGCACATTTGCAGTCTCAAATAAAACTAATGCTGCATATAGAATAAAAATGTGTTAAATCTTCCCTTATTAAAATAAGCATTGCTCACATATGTTAATACATATTTTTTCTAAAATCTCCCCCCTGTTAATACTTTTTATTCTATTTCAGAAGCATAAACAGTTTATTTTCTTCTCCTAACCTCTTCCTTTGAGGATTTGCATCTAAGAGAGTCATTCAGTTTAAACTTATGAAAGTGTTTCCTTTTTCAACAGTTCTTCAATTTCAGTACTTTGATACAAAGTCTCAGAAACTGACAGGTCTATAAAATCTTTGATTAATTTTTTCATGCAGGGAATTCCACAGCAAATGCATGCTCCTAACAATAGTAATCCCACACAAATGGCAATTAGGATGTTCATTAGGATGGAACCCCACCCCCCAAACAAATTTTGGAAAAAGTCCATCAGTGGGTTTGGCCTGGCTTGGTCATGTCTGACACGTGTTGGATCACTTCTAAATGGTCATTAATTTTGTGCTTATTGTCGGAATGAATGAACAGCACTCATCTTTGATTAAAGCGCACGTACCACCTCTCGCCGCTAGGGTGAAGTCAAGAGCCATGCCATTTTGAAGCACCACAGTTCTCATTGCATTCAGTTCATCAGTCATTAATTCAAGAGCAGAAAAGTTGCATCGCTCATGACCTCGAGAAGTTTGGATAGCTTTCTCAGTTCCCAAATTGATTTAACTGCACCATATGCAGGGGCTATGCCAGCCCAGGATATGATAGTGTCACTCAAGTCCATGTGTGCTAGTTTACTTTTGTCTTTCATGGAGTTATGGTTCCTCCAGCCTGCTACGATTTGTCCCACTGGATTTTCAGGTTTCTTGATTGGATTTTCAGGTTTCTTTGCAACATCTCCGACGTTTTGAATTTTCTCATGAGGCAAAGCTGTAGTGTGTCATATGGCCGGGACCAGGTAACCCAAAAAATAACTGCTGGACCAATTCTCAGGCAACCATTTGTATTACTTTTTCCCACATATGAAATAACAGTTTTCTACCTTAGTATTGATATACACCTTCCCTGCATGAAACATTTTCTTATCTATAATAGTCAGTTGCTTTAAAAGACTAGGATTATGTTGTATATCACTGACAGTTTTATGTAAGGACTCAAAGTATGAGTCATAATCTGCATCACAAATTGTTTCTGTATTTTTAGCATTTTTAGGTTTAATATAACATTTATAAGAGATAGTAACATTACATCTACTCCAACCTACTTGAATGGTGTCATTCTTAAAAAAGCACACAATTCCTGTTTGTGTAACAGGCAGAAATAATGCAATTTTGTCTCTAGATTTCACAGGTGTAGTCTCAAAAATCAAGTTTTCCCAGGTCTCATTGACCCCTAGGGGGACAGCAGCCATCAATAATTCCCCATATGCTGTTGGTATAGCTGTGCAAATCCAACAATTTGAAACATTAAAAGTCTCAGCATACACATATTTAATTGCTTGGTAAGTGTTAAAGTCCGGATGCCAGTCTATAAATGTTGAATCACGTTTTTTCAGTCTAGCTGGTGTGGCGGAAGAAAAGAAAGGCCACAGCAAAAGCCACAGCAAAAAGAACATTGTCACTAATGCAGTTAAGATGATTATGCAACACTGCTGAATATACTGCTGAAATCGTTCAGTATTCCTATTGTTTCTAGGTCTTGTCGTCATTTTTATTGCTGCTGTGTGCTAACAAGAGTTTTATCAAGTTCAAAGTTTTTGACTAGTTTACAGTGTGTCAAATGAATCCAAGATGATCGTTCCGCAATCTTGACTGCTGTGGGCGTGTTCAGCAGTACTTGATACCGACCTTCCCACTTTGGTGTCGTCCAATTCTTCTTTTTGATTGTCTTCACCCAGACCCAAGTGCCTGGGGCTACTGCTACTTCGGAGGTGTTAGTTTGGTCTTTATCTGAAACAGAATTAAACTGTAAAGATGTTTGTTATTTAGCATATTCCTCATGTAGTCTGCAAGTGTCCAATCTGCTTCCTGGTCTGCAGGCATGAGAGGTTTCCACTGAGGTATATAATAAGCTCTTCCGAAAATCTTTTCGAAAGGTGTCAGTCCTTTTGCATTCGGAACAGTTCTCATGCTCAACAGCGCCAGGGGCAAACAGTACACCCAATTCTTCTGTGTTTCTGTTATAAGTTTCCTAAGTTTATTCTTTAAAACTCCATTGTGCCTTTCTACCAACCCTGCAGATTGAGGGTGATATGCACAGTGATGTTTCAAAGAAATCCCAAAATACTGACTTAGCTGTTGTATGAAATGTGTACCATTGTCACTGTAGATCCTTTCTGGTATGCCAAATCTAGGAATAATCTATTTAACTAGGGTCTTTGCAACAGTGGCTGCATCTGGTTTACTAGTTGGAAAGGCCTCCACCCATTTGGAGAACATATCCACAATGACAAGGCAGTACTTTTTGTTTTCACATTTGTTCAATTCTATAAAATCCATACAGATGGTATGAAATGGATATGGTGGTGTAGGGAAACTCCCTTGCTTGGGCTTTAATACCCCTTGTGCATGATGTTTATTACAAGTGTGACATGACAGGCAAAATTTTTTAGTGTAGTTTGAAAACCCATACGTAGCGAACACCCGATTCACTAACTGTACCATCCCCCCTGTTGAGACATGGCTCTGCCCATGGCTCAACAAAGCTGCATATCTAAATAAATTAGACGGTAATATTGGTTTTCCCTCTTTGGAGATGTACAGCCCTTCCTTGAGAATTGCTCCTCGTCTTTTCCATCTTTGTTTTTCAGCCTGTGTAGTAAGTGTCTGCATTGTTTTCAACATTTCTAAGTCTAAAATCTCAGAAGGTTGTAATTCCTCGTTCAAAAGAAATGCTTCTGAGGCTGCTTGCTTTGCAGCTGTGTCAGCTCTCGCATTGCCTTTTGAAATCCTATCTTGTTGCTTTGTATGAGCTATGCATTTACAAATAGCTACTTTCTGAGGCAACTGAATAGAATCTAACAAATCTAAAATAAACTGTGCATGGTTAATCGGTTTGCCAGTAGATGTCATCATTCCTCGATTCTTCCACTGTTGTGCAAAAATATGTACAGTAGAAAAAGCATACTGGCTGTCTGTAAAAATATTTACACTTTTACCCTTTGCTAAAGTACATGCCCGTGTCAAGGCAATCAACTCTGCTGCTTGTGCAGATAAGTTATGTGGTAGAGGTTTCGCTTCTACAATCTCAGTGTCAGAAACTACTGCATAACCTGTTAAGTTCTGTCCTGTAGGACTCCTTTTGCATGAGCCATCCACGTAATATGTCACCTCGGCATTATCCAAGGGAACATCCGTGAGGTCTTTTCTAGGCAGTGTCTTTTGCTCAAATACCTGCAGGCAGTTATGGGGTGTGCCATCCACAGGAGTTGGGAGCAAGGTAGACGGATTCAAAGTAGTACATCGTTCAATTGTCATGTGAGGTTGGCTCAGCAATATAGTCATACAAGAAAGATGCCTAGCAGGGGAAAGATATGCTATTTTTTCTTGCAGTAAAATGATTGCGACTGCATGAGGCACTCTCAATGTGAGAGGGTGGAATAACACTACTGAGGCCGAAGCCTGTACTGCCATTGCAGCTGCAACTACTGCTTGTACACAGTGGGGTAGAGACCTCACCACTGGGTCCAGTTGTGATGAATAATAAGCAATGGGGCATTGCTTGTCCCCATGCTGTTGAGTCAATACTGATGTCATACAACCTTGCTTACAATCTACAGTTTGGAAAAAAAACGTTTGTGATAATTTGATAATCCTAAAACTAGTGATGATGCTATTAATTGTTTTAGCTTGCAGAAAGTTAATTCTGCTTCTGGTGTCCATTGTATTAAATCTTGTACTGCCATAGGTTTCTTAAAAATCAGGTCGGTTAAAGGTGCAGATTCCAAAGCATAGTTTGGGATCCAGCTCAGACAGAAATTAGTCATACCCAGGAAGGACATAATTTCCTTCTTGGTTGTGGGTTTTGGCGCTTGTAAAATCGCTACTTTTCTGTCCTCATCTAGTGTTCTGCCATCTTTGGATATTACATATCCAAGGTATTTCACTTGTTTTCTCCAAAGTTGCAATTTATTTTTGCTTACTTTGTGTCCTTCTACTGCTAAGAATTTTAATAATGCTATAGTATCTTCCTTACAATCTTGCTGGGTAGGGGCAGCCAACAGGATGTCATCAACATAAAGTAAAATTTGACTACTTTTTGGTGGAATAAATCCCGCTAGATTACTTGCCATTTCTTGTGAGAATATTGTTGGACTTTCACTATAACCCTGTGGTAGTCGCGTATATGTATACCATTTCCCCTGAAATGTAAATGCAAACCAATACTGGCTGTCAAGGTGTATTGGTATCGAAAAGAATGCATTGCTGATATCTACCACAGAAAAATACTTCTGTTGAGATTTTAAATCATTCAACAAGGTATGTGGATCTGGCACCGTAGGTGCTCTTGGTATTACTGCGTCATTTACAGCTTGTAAATCTTGGACCATACGCCATTCTCCGTTTGCTTTTCTAACTGGGAATAAGGGTGTGTTACATGGTGAATCGGGGGATTCCACCAGTATTCCATTCTTAAGTAAAGCTGCTATGATAGGTTTAATACCTGCCTCTGCATCTTTTCTCAAGGGATACTGTCTCTTTTGTGGTCTAAATGCTGATTTTGGCATGATAGTAACTGGTCCTGCTGTGCAAATTAGTTCTATGTCTGATTTTCCTGTTGACCAGAGAGTTTCTGGTATCTAACAAAGCTTTTTCTTCCTCTTCTAATAAGAGGGTTTCTCAGCTGTCTTTGCTGGACTGCAAGTGTACAGCTGGATGTGTTTGTGTTATCTAGTTCAGTTTCTGTTTTTGTATACCCTGTTCTGACAGTTCTGATTCCGTCTGTTTTTCCCATTTTGTGACTTTTTCTCCTAGGTCTATCCATTTTAAATCTTCCTCTTTAGTTAAACTAACATGCGGTATTAGATTTGATTTGTAAAGTGAAAAGAACTCCTGGGGTAATGAACAGCTAATTACACTGTTCCCTTTCATGTCCCGGTACAAATTACACAGTACTAATCTATTTGCATGATTTTTAAACAGTTCTTGTTCGTATTCTTTGTCAGGTCCTGGTGTATTACAATAATACAGAGTACAGTGCAGCAGGTGTCGTATGTCAATGCAAAGGGAGGGGAACTTACTGATAGCTACATTCATTAACTCTTCAGTTACTGCTCCAGGGCCAGTTGTAACTAAGTACTGGCTGTACCAGTAAAATGTCTCACCTTCCGTTTGCACTGCAAAAGTATTGGTCTGTCGCTGTGCGTCCATACCCTGCATGGTTGGAACTACTGCTATGCCTAATAGTTGCATAAGATCTCTGCCCAAAAGGTTCACTGGGCATTTCTCAGAAACAACAATTTTGCTTTTCTGGGTTAATCCTGAAACAGGATCTGTTATTGTAATGTTATGGGAGAGAGGCTCCCGATACAGCTGTCCATTAGCTGCTTTTACTAGTATAAAGTCATGTGATTCTGAATTTTCTGGTAGTTTGGAGGGGTGTACCAGGGTCCGTGATGCCCCTGAATCACACAAGAATTTGACTTCCCTCCCTTCTACCAGGAGTGTCACTTCTGGTTTTGTGTCAGCCAAATAGAGCTCTAAGCTCAGTAAGGCTAAGTCTAATATTTCGTTTTCTTCACTATCGGTAGCTTCTTGCACTTCCTCTGTTATCACATTCTCTGTTCCTTCTATCACATTGTCGTTTGTCTTTTCTCTATTATTCCTATCTAGTGATTCCTGACTTTCATATAGTCAGTCCTCACCCTCATCATTTTTGTCTTCCACTGCTGCCTTCTTATTTTTCCTGCTATCCCTTGCCATGTGTCCTTTTTTCCCGCATTTGAAGCACTCACCTCTTTTCTTTCTCCCTTCAAAGTCCTCTGATCACTGATCAGATTGTTTATTTCCCTGGGCATTCTTTTTGGCCTTTTGTCTGGACTGTACTAAATAAACTTCTCCATCTTCTACAACAAATACTTGGGCTTTATTTTTCTTTTTGTTGTTAAAATGCCTCTCGGCATGTCTAGCATATTCAAGCAGTGATTGTAATCTGCTTGTACGATGGTCTACCATGTGTTTAGTAATAAAACTACTTATAGGTGCAATACTGCCTTTCAAAAATGCATTCTTTAACTGTTGCTCATATGGGGAATCTTGTGTCTGATCTTCAGGCGCTTGCATTCCACAGTGATTATTAAAGCATTTCAATAATCTGGAAAAATATCTATCAACAGTTTCACTTTCTTGTTGGATGCATTGATTAATGAAAGTCCAGTCTGCCCTAGGCTTCCATTTCTCAGAAATTCGGTCTGTCAGGCCTTTCACTCTGTTGTCTAGTTCTGCGCTGCCATGTGGGAGGGGTCTAAGCGTAGCGTCACGGGGATTCCAGTTGCCACTGATCATGTGCCAATCTGGACCTATTATTTGTCTGACTACTTTTTCTACTTCCTCTCCGTTTAAGTGATAACTTAATCTCATGCCCTGTAAGTCTTCTAAGAACTTTCTAAAATTAACTTTTGGATGAGGGATTCCCTCTGTGGCTTACCGGATGTCTTCCGGTGTCCAAGGTCTGTATACTAAGAGAGTTGGGTTCTGCCCTTCTTGTTCTGCCTGAGGATTTGGTACTTCTATGAGTGGGCATATCTCTTCTTCACTCATAGCCCGTGAATTTCCATTCATTTGATATAATTCAATATCCCCTTTTAAATTACGTGTTCGAGACCTAGTCTCGATAGGATCTCTAACAAACGATAGTGGTTTTATAGGAACAACTGGATATCGCGGAGGTGGGTCAGTGTGTTCTTTTGCTTCATATTCCGGTAAGGGAACTGGTAAGGGAACCGAAACCGGAGTGGGTGGAGGGGCTGATGCTATAACCAAGTTATTATCCTCTTTGTCTAGAAACATTGCTTTTGAATTTTTATTCTTTTGTTCTCTTCGGTTTGCTTCCTCAATCCACCTGTGTGCCTGAGGAACTCCTAGTTTACGCTGTTTTTTAACCTGACCTTTAGAATCGGTTTTTAACTGTCTAATAAGTTTGATAAGCGAGGATCTTTCTAGTTTCCCATCAAATTCATATTTATTAACCCATTTAGTATAATATTTAATGTTGTCGGCGCGCTGTGATTGCATACATTTTGCGTCTTCGGTTAACGGTGGGCTTTGGGGTCTTTTTGTTTTTGTGCACGATACCCATTTTGTTCTAACCTTTTTTTTAAATGTTACGTAACCCTTTTGTTTTTAATGTGGTACCACCAAGTGTTTACAGTCTCTTCAGACTATCTGCCTACTTATTCTGTTTCCCTGATCTATGACAAGATAGCAATATTTCTGTCCCTGAATTTTAAAAATTATTACAGAACAAATGCAATCAAGTCCCTGATCTAAAACAGAAAAAAGTAGATTCACCTTACCTGAGCCTCAGCGATTGGTCACTCACTGTTCAAATGAAACCCGCCTTCAGTCGTAGATCAGAAAAGTGTCTGGCCTCTTTTGCACGACAATTCAGTCAGAGGTCTTTTAATGAAGGAGATCCGGTGTGGTATCTTCCCTGCGCAATTTCATGCCACCTGTCCCATCTGATCCCAGGCTAAAAGAGGGTTTCCGGCTCCAAAAGGACCAAAAAATGTTAGAGGAAAAAATACTTTAATAAGACCAAAAGCATAAGGTTCAGTTCAGGTAACTTTATTATTGCGCAAGGAGACAAAAAATGCAGTTACAGAGTTTGTCTGGCTAAATCAGGAAGTGTCACAGTTATTATACCTTTCTTTCAAGACATTGCCCACTACGACTGACGTAGCAGATCACCAGTTCACAATTCTGTTATTTTATAGATATTTCTCATACTTCTAGCTGACTCTTCAAAGTTTTAAAAAAGATTTTTCAGTAAACAGGATGGCCTTGATGACCACTGGTCAATTATAACTTTCTTACTATGTGATGTTACAAGTCTAGGTACTATGGCTAATTTAAGCACAATGCAAGTACAGATTTCTGAAGCAGTTTATTGTTCTTTATATCTAACTATCTTGCAGCTTGTGCACTTTTTCATCAACTCGAACAGAGCTTATTGTCTATAATGAATGGATCTACAGAAATTATTATTATTCTCTTTTAATTTCCTGACCAAGCAGAAAATCACCTGCTTTCCAGTACATTTCCAAGGCATAAAACATGTATTTTGCTGTGCTAGCAAACTAGGTCAGAGTGCATCTTGCAGTGTCAGAAAGCATAATTTCAGAAAAGCGCATTTGCAGTCTCAAATAAAACTAATGCTGCATATAGAATAAAAATGTGTTAAATCTTCCCTTATTAAAATAAGCATTGCTCACATATGTTAATACATATTTTTCTAACACTTAATATAAAGCCAACCATAGCATGTTACAAATATTATCTCATGCGGTTCTTAAGTTTTAAGACACATAAAATGGAACTCATTTCATTAAGCCCCGGTATATGGCATGAATTAAGTCTTAGCTGACAGAGAATTTCTAGTTTCTCTAGTCTAAGAGTGGATACCCCCCCCCCTCTAGCATCTGTATCTATTGAGTTGATAACCCTGAACTTAAAAGCATGGTTTGGGTATTCGATACAATGTCTAGCCAAAGGGCTCTCAATTTTTCCTCTAGTAATGTAGTAGATGTGTTCATAAATTCTCTCCTTGAATTTGCGATCTGTCTTCCCTACATAAAAGCCGGGGCAACACTGGCACCCGGCTAGGTAGACTATAGCCTTAGAGTTACAGTTAAACTTGTTCTTTAGGAAATAATCATGTCCCCTAATAGTACATTTTGACACCATGATAACATGTCTACGCTGGTTACATGCTTCACACTTAAATGTCCCTGGGAAGCCTCTAATGGTTCTAGTGCTTCTTTCAGTGAGTTTTTTTAAGTTCTTTCTTTTCCTCCAGGTGACAAGGGGTTTATCCCCTAGTTTACTTTGTATGTCTCTATCAGATGTTAACAACTGCCAATTCTTTCCCAATATTGTTTTCAAAGCTACAAAGTCTAGTGAAAATGTAGTTACGAAACTCAGAGAGTATTGCACACTTTGTGGGCCAACACCATTTATGGCTTCAGGGCCCCCTATTTCAACCTCTCCTGTGGTAGCAGTTTCTATCCTATGAGATGTAATAGTTACTTGAGATAGGATAGGTTTAAAGTGGCCAGGAGCACGTTTTCTACTGACCTCCCCTATAAGGCCTATAATCAAGTCATTGGGGTACCCTCTTTTGAGAAACATAGACTTTAAGAGTTCACATTCCTTAAAGAAATGATGGTCCTCCATTGTCATCCTGGCTGCTCATACTAGTTGGCCTTTTACGACACTTTCTTTCTGGTACGTAGGGTGGAAACTAGTGTAATGTAAAAGTGAGTTTGAATAGGTGCTCTTCCGGAAAATACGTGCAAAGTATTTTTTCCGGAGTCTGTCTTTTGTTAGTTCAACATCCAAACTCATAGTGTCTGTGTAGAAATTACTAGTGAATTTAAGAAAGGTAGTGGACTTGTTAAAACATTCTAACATTCTGGAAGCTAGGTCAGGGCCACCTTTGATGATCATGAAGATATCATCTAAAAAACGAGTGTAAAAATAAATGCTGCTCGTTAAGTTAAAAATTTTCAAAAATGGTTTACTTTTCCCATTTAGCTATAACTAAATTAGCAAGGCTAGTTCCGCAGGGGGATCCCATAGCTACCCCTGTCTGCTGTCTAAAATATTCTTTTTCGAACATAATGTAGTTATTAGACAGTATGATGCCCAAAAGTTCCTCTACCAATCTCAGTTCTGTGTGTTCTGCCCCCTTTGATCTAATTTGGTCAGTTACCCATTCGATCCCCAGATCTTGTGGGATCACTGCATATAAATCACACACATCTACTGTTAAACAAAACTCATCATTATAGTCCAATGTGTTTACACTCACCAAAAATGACCAAGAGTTTTTGCAGATTTGGGGTTCTAAGGACACGTATTTCTTCAAAATGTCATCAGTCACCTTAGCACAAGAATAGGTGATTGATTGTCTAGCATCTACCAAAGGTTGCATAGGAGGATCTCCTTGGTTCTTATGGATTTTAGGTATTCCAAAAAGTACGGGAAGTCTAGGTGATAGTACTGACAAATAATTATACATGTTCTCATCAATTAGTGAGTCAATGAACATATTGTTCAAGAACATTCTAATGCGGTTATATGCTAGGTTCAATTCGTTCAGACTCACTTTGGTGTAAGCATCCCTTTCGAGTATTCTCGCCATTCTTTCTTTGTAATCCATATTGTGCATAATAACCAGTCCACCTCCTTTGTCTGGTTTCATTAGGCAAACTGGTAATAGTCTTTAGTTGCTGAGAGCCTCACGTTCATCTTTATTTAAGTTGGCTGTTGGTCCTTACCTTATGTGTGTGGTTCATAAAAGCCCTAAAATACATTTCACACATTTTTTCAAATAAAAAAATAGATGGATGTAATGGGGGGGTTAAAAGTACTGGAAATACACAGATCTGAGTTCTCATTATGTTTCCCGTTCCCCAAAATCAATTGTAAGTTGAGTTTCCTGGTGTAAAGCTTGAAACACAATAATAAAGCACCTATATCGGTAGTATGTGTTGGGATAAATGTAAATCCCTTAGCAAAAATTTCAACCAGTAAGGGGTCAACTGGATATTCAGTAAAATTATAAATTTTAAAATCCCCATTTTTGTTCGTTATAATTTTACTAATAGAGTTACTTACTCTATCACTTTGGTGGATAGTCACCTCTTGTTCTTGTTCTTGTTTTTCCTCCGCGTATTGTATTTCCTCTGTTGGTTGGTGGTTGGCTTGTTCGAACCCTGCCCTTGGTGGCTCAAGGAGTTTTTTGGTAGGTTTTTGGAATTGGGACCAAACGTTTGAGTGTCATTGTCCTCTTCATCCTGGTCGGCAAAATAATTATTCTGGTAGTCTTCATTCAAGTTTGCCATCCTTTGGACACTGGTTCCTGGTGTAGCCTCTGTTTGGTTGCAGTTAATGTTACCAGGCATAGCCCTTGTAGTGTTGAAACCTCTAGTAACATTCCATGCTTGTGAAGGGGGCAGGTCTGGGTAAGGTGTTCCGTTGGCATAGTCCCTCTGGTCTCTATTGATTTTTTTAATTTTAATGTCCCTTGTTTTTAGTAGCAGGTTATTAATGCTCGTAAAAGTTGTGCTATACTCAAATTGGTAACTTTGAAAGTCAAAGTCTATCTTAATGTCATCATCAAGTGCATTGACTTCCTTTGACAAATCATTGATGTGTGCTTGGTAGTGTTAGGACATAATTTTTAGTAGTTCTTGTCCCAGGGTATTAAAAAAAAAGACACGCTCTGTGTGAAAAGCAGAGCCCTTCACTAGACCTGTGGGATATTGCCAAAACCATAAACCTTTCGGTACAATGTTTTCTTTAAGACACTAGTTAAAATAATTAACATCAAGCTGCAGTTTTCTTATTTTCACGAGCTTAGAATCAAAGAGTTTTAACTTCTCCACAATACTCACACTGTAGCCGGTTTCTCTGTAGGTCATTACTGGTGTTGTCCATAGATAATTTAGGCTTGTCCTTCAGCCATGAGTTCAAATCTGGGACTCCAATGAGCCCTGGTACAGTGTGTCCTGCTGTTTTGGCAGGTAATGTGGACTGAATTCTGTAGTCCCTCACTCCAGTAGGGCTACTTGCACCTATAATGAGTCGACGATTCCTTCCACTACCAGCCTTATTAGTTTCAGTGCCAGTAACTGTACTGTTGTTGTTAGTCCTTAAACCCGCCTCCATTAAAGTGGTTTGCGAGAAGGTATCCATTCGTGTCACCAAGTCATCAAGCCTTTGGGTCATGAGTTCAATCAACATGGTCAAATTCCCTGTTTCAGATTGAGTTTGCAGGGAAAGTGGACTGGCAGCACCGTTCGACTCCACAAAAGACATATTCAAACAAAGAAAACAAGTGACTTGTGAACCAACAAACAAAGGAGAATGTGCTCCAAAAGTCCAAAATTTTAATAGCAGGCAACAAATAAAAAAGTTTAAAAGAAGTCCAGTACCAAAAATACAGGTAATAATGTTAAGCGCTTTTCGTTAGGCAAACAGTCTCCTAACTTCATCAGACAATGACACCCTGGATACAAAAGCATGTTTAAATACTTTATCAAGTGCCTAATTGATGCACTTAAGCTTGCTCACATAATTAAAGGCATACTACTAACACTAGTAAACTTACTGATGTTCAGGTTAAATAAGATATAACTCTTTTATGAGTTTACATTTATATAAATTCACTTAATAATAACAAGAGGTGTACATCCCACCCAGTTAAATATTGTCAGTTGTGGTTTAAGTTAAAAAGCTCTCACACTTTTTTAAAAAAGTGAAAAAAAAAATATATATATGAGAAAAATATGTATATACAAGAGTCCTAAAATATACACTAATCAGAAAGGTTGTTAGAAAATTATAGTATTATTAAAGTTATTGGTAGTCTTAATATAAAGCCAGCCATAGCATGTTACAAATATTATCTCATGAGGCTCTTAAGTTTTAAAACACATAAAATGGAACTCATTTCATTAAGCATGGCATGCATTAAGTCTTAGCTGCCAGAGAAGTTCTAGTTTCTCAAGTCTAAGAGTGGGTGCCCCCCCTCTGGCATCTGTATCTATTGAGTCGATAACCCTGAACTTAAAAACTTAAACCACAACTGACAATATTTAACTGGGTGGGATGTACACCTCTTGTTATTATTAAGTGATTTAATATAAATGTAAACTCAGTAGAGGCCCCAAGACCGATCCTTGGGGTACACCGCTCGTTACCGGTCTACTGCTAGAGGTGGCTTCCCCTACTTTTGACTGAGTGGGTTCTATCAGTGAGCCAGTTTGCTACCCATCTGGTAACATACAGGTTGATGCCTAGCTGAGAGAGTTTATCTATTATGCCCGAGTGGGGAATAGTGTCAAAGGCTTTGGCGAGGTCAATGTAGGTGCTGTGCACCATCTTCCCCTCATCCATGTCTTTGGTGACTGTTTCAAAGAAGTTGACCAAGTTTAACAGGCATGACCTCCCTTTGACAAAACCAAACTGTGTGGGGTTAAGGTTTTGGAAGTTGCTAATGTCCTTGTTTATAAGGTGCATGATGATGCATTCCATGGCATTGCAGATCAGGCTAGTTAGGCTGATGGGCCTATAATTGCCTTTGTCAGTGGAAGCTCCACCTTTTTGTAGAGGGATGACAGTGGCTATCCTCCATTCAGCTGGGATGAAGCTGGTGCTCAGGCTTTTGTTGAATAGGGTGTCTAATGGAGCTGAGAGCTCATGCCTGAGTTCATGCAGGATGCAGCCAGGGATGTTATCGGGTCCCATGGAGACCGTACATTTTGCTTTTGAGAGGGCAGGTGCTGGGGATGTCCTGGTTTACTGAAGGGGGACAGGGGGGTGAATTTTTCACTGAACCTCTCTGCCAGCAGGTTAACTATATCTGTGGCATTTGTGTACTATGTGCAATGTCTTTATATATGTTTTTTTCCAAAATGTTCTGGATCTTGTCTCACATTGTTTGTCTGTCCAGTTTTATTAGTTTGGTCTTCAAAGTTATAGCTATAGTTTGCTCTCACTTCATTTCTTTTTATCCTTATCTATCACCATGCTTGGATTCCACTTCTGCAGTTTTCCAAACTGTTTGACATTCCTTCAGAAGGTGGTATAATACTTTCTTCTACTTTCCATTTTCTGTTGCTGTCTTGTACTATGGAGGTCAGGTTGTGACTGAAAAGAGTCTGTCAGCTAATCCACTTTCTTGGTTACCAAACTGAAATTAATAGGTAAACAAACAAGCACAAAGCTGAATAATAGGTATAAATTAAATGATTTCATACAGAGATTAAGTTTGTTAGGGTACCTTAGAGAGTACAGTACAAATCTGTTTTACTTTTTTATTAAAATGCACTATTAAATGTTTGCTTAAAGGTACCATGTAATCTATGTGTACATTGTTGCTGCTCTTACAGGACATAAAACACAGTAGGCGGGTATTCAGAAATTAAAAATTACACACTGTGTAATGCTAAACTTTGCAGTAAGTGTTATCATGCAGGCATACCTCTCAACCTCTTAGAGCAAGAAATCTGGACAAAGCCATAAATAATGGAGGGACAAAGGCCCAAAAATAGAAACATTTTTTAAATATTGCTTTTACAAACTTAAATTGATAGAATAACATGTTTTGCATTAACATGGTTCTCCTGCAGGGTATAATGTCTGAAACTCAAGTGTCTGTCATTATTTTCTGACTACAGTCCCCAATGTTTTGCCAGAAAAGCATAATTTAGTGAAACAGACCAAAAATTGTTTGTGTCTTTCGGCTTTTTCCGGTTAGGGATCACCACAGCAGAACTCCGGTCCGCTAATGACTGGCAGCTGATTTTTACATACCGGCTTGCCAGGCCTGACGCACAACCTTCAATGAAGGTACACACATTCATGCATGTCTCCATGCAGAAGACGCTCTAGGTGAGAATCGAACCAGACAGCGTCTTACTGTGAGGAGACAACACTACCGCAGCACCACCACCGCGGGTCAAAACAGACCAAAAATAAAAGGCAAAAATCTGTATAGTTAAGTGGTATGCATGCAGGGCATATCCATTTCGGAGATATTTGTAGAATAATCACATGAGTGTGAATTTGTGTGGTGATTAGTATATACTTTCATAAGTACCGTATCTGTGGGTGAACATGAAAATACTTTATTTTGGTATGTGTGACTATGGATGCTAGTATCAACCATGTCTGTTAATTATAAGATGTATACTTATGTGAATAAATTGCCTATGTGCATGCATACACATAGGCATATGCATGCACATTACTCAGGCAAAAAAGCTTAAATATTGCAATATATGCATGCATGTACACATACACATATGTATGTATGTGTGTTGAATTAAATATTGAGATACATATGTAAATATGCAGGTACAAATGGAGTCACTAATCATGTTTTACATTTGCCATTACTATTTTAGATGATTTAGGTGATGATAATGATAATTACCAATGAGTTTGTTCGATGTTTTGTGTTTTGCACAAATTCTTTGATTATTCATTGTATATATACACACACACACACACACACACACACATATATATATATATATATATATATATATATATATATATATGGATCTACTACTATTCACCGAAAGCACATTTCACTGAAAATCAAATTAGAGTGCATTTTTCAAAGAAAGCTCATTTCTCCGAAAACACAATTCACCGAAACACATTTCACCGAAAGTATTAGATGGCCTTTACCCCACTGTAGTGTGACCCTAGAGTTAGTATATATAGTAAGGGGGGGTGTATTATGTACATATTATTGTCAGAGAACAGTAATATAATGCAATTACATGTACCCATGTATATAATTCAAAATATTTAAAATATGTGGAGGGCTACGCCCCCCACACCACCCCTTACTATATATACTAACTCCAGGGTCGCACTACAGTGGGGAAAAGGTCATCTACAACTTTTGGTGAAATGTGTTTCGGTGAATTGTGTTTTCGGTGAATGTGCTTTTGGTGAAAAGTGCACGATCAAATGTGTTTCAGTGAAATGTGCTTTCGGTGAATAGTAGTAGATCCATATATATATATATATATATATATATATATATATATATATATATATATATATATATATATGCTCAGAACACATTATTGATTACATTTAGAGGTAGTTACACAATGAGGGTGTGGATAACAGAGTAGAAGACAAGGACAGTACAGTAATGTGATGCAGGCTAGTCAGCACCCAGATGTACTAAAAGTATAATTCCACATTGTAGGATAACAGTAGAACTGTTTGTATTGTTGAGAACGTGAAATGACAGAAAACTATGTATACAGTGTATGAATGTTGTACTACCTGGGATATTATTATCGTATTCCATAATAAGTCATTATGGCTACATTACCCTTTAATGTTTAACTGAATCTCAGCATTATGTCAGACATTTGCATAGACCTAAAATGTGACATCAACACACTGACCATACCTTGTGTGTACTGTTGCAGACATTTGACAAGGTGATGGCAGTCTTATCCTTGGACTGAGACAACACGTCCTTGTTTTCATTTGATGCATTCAGGTATGGGGTGTAGCACTTTACAGCTTATCAGTGCATAGCAATGAGATTAATCACCAGATGGTGACATATTGAGTGGGAACACTGTTCTGTCACTGGCATGAGATATGCAGTCATAGCAATGACAGCAGTCACCAGAGGTGACATGTGTATGGTTTGGGTCATCCAGAAGTGTACTGGCAGGCATTATGTAAATATTGCTGCTCATTCATGCCCTGCTAAGTCTTCCAGGATGACAGTACTGCATCTGTATAAGTTTTTAGGTTTTGTCACTTCTCTGAACTAAACAACACTGTGTTATGTGATGCTATCATGTAACCGATGTACAGATGTGATTAATAGGTCTGTGAACTGCGATCTGCATTATCACATATGTATCATATCTGAAAATGACATTCAAGAATGCCTAGAATTTCCAGTCTGTCAGTAACACACAAAGGGGATGTTATTTTCAAACCACATGAATATAAATGTAGATTGTGTTACATACATACATGCATACATTTATACATACATAGAAAAGTAGCTATTTGTCAAAATATAGGGTTATAGATGGCATGAGATTTTTGGTTGCAGCACTTACTTTTTACTGCCTTAGTAAAAGTACCCCTGTAATTACCTACTATAATATACTAGGAATGGTACTGAAAAGTATATGGTGAAATGTATAGACTGCATTTGCTTCAGCTTTCAAATGCTAATCAGTGTAAATTAACTGTACTGCAGTCAAACAGGCAGGAAAGGTGTGAAAGTTGAAAACATTTTTCCACAATGAATGATAGAAAAAAAAGTGAGAAAAGAAATCCAGTAGGATGGAATCACTATTAGACAAATAGTTATGGTGTGATTTCTGAAGGACAACATACAGCATCAGCTAATGAGAAAATACTTTTAGAGCAGTGATTAGATTCAGTTTGAAAGCTGCATGACATTTTTAGAGAAAATATGCAAAATATTTTATTATTTTAGTATATTTGGACATTTGTTAGTCAACATGTTTCACATTCATTGCATGGTGCCCTGTAAATTACTTTTGTAGTGTTATGCAATGGATGTGATGCATTCTATGTGGGCAAGACTGTAAATAAACTCAAGCGTAGGATTTCATGTCATCTGTCAGAAATCCGCTCTGGATGTAAAAATAATGCACTAGCCAAACACCTTTCTCTTCATAAAAGACATACAGGTTTTAAGTTCCAGATCCTGGATTGCATAGACATGGGTGATCTGGAAGGAGACATCCCGAATATTCTGGAGAAACATTAACTCATGTGGCAATTAAAGCTGAACTCTTTTAGGAAGCCTGGACTAAACTACTACTGTTCAATTAAAAGTGCACTGGAACTTAGAAAATTGCTACATTGTTTAGATGACTAATTTTATTTTATTTTATTCTACCAGTTGGTTTTAAATACCATTTTAAATCAGTTGTAATTTAAGTGTATATTTTGTTTCCATCATCATACATTTTTTCTTATTATTTTTTCTTTTTCTGTTTTTTTTTTTCCACTTTATTCAAAATGATGTGTAATAACAATACTAACTATAGAATTATATATTTTTTATAGATAGTTTTTAGGGTTCTTGTACACAGACCCAAATAAGTCTAGAATGACGAAAGTGATCTTTGTTAACAATAGGTTATGAAAATAGAATATGCTTTTTACAGTTGATTTTTTACATGCAAAGTGCATATGTATACATTTATATGTATTTTTTTGATTGCTAAATGGACTAAAGTTGATATATTTCCAGCCGTGTAGTGTATTGTCTTGGATAAAAATCACAGACTTAATAATCTACATGATAATCTGGTTAAATAAGAGGTACCACATCATTATAAATTTTATTTAAAGTACATAAGTGTTATATTATTATGACAGCTACTAAGTAGGGCAGGACCAGTTTGAATATCACACTGATGGGGGAAGAGATGTCAATTTAACATGTGTACCAATAACACTTTGTTTTATAGCACAATAAACCACTCCCATGCCTGATAAAAAGTATATATATATATATATATATATATATATATATATATATATATATATATATATGTATAAAGCTTGTGAGGAAACTATTACTCTATTTTTGTTTTACTTGGAAACAGACTGCCTATCTTGCTTGGATTACTTTAGAATACTTAGTCATTCTGTACAATTATATATTTTTTATTATTATTTGTTTACTTAAGATGAGTTTAAGTTCACTACTTCTACTACTTTTGTCTGATCTGACTGATATGCAGTGATTAACTAGAGATATATGGACTTAAAATCTTCCACACAGAGAAGTTTCTTACACTGTTTTGAAATTGAACTATATTGTGACTCTTTATAAAATGTCCTGTCTTTACCATTATAGAAGCAATGAAAAATTGGTAAGCTACACACTCAGACATACCATTAGAAAGTACAGAGGCAATTATGAAGTTAAAGTGGCAACCAATAGCAAGACTAACCTTAAGTACCTCTAGAGATACGTTAGGAAACTCAGAAGTAATACCCCGTCTGTACTAAACAATTCAAATGGCACATCTTTCTGGGATCTGGAACCTTAGATAATCTCCTTTCAGAAAATGTTAGCTCAAAACTCACTTGAACACTAATAACTAAATTTCTCCCCATACTATCCTGTCAGAAATCTCCAAAGAACTGGTCACATCAGCTCTCTCTAAAATGAAAAGCAATACTTCTGTTGGTCTGGACCATGTTTTACTCTGTTTACTTGCATTTAGCACCACCTAGTCAAGCTCCTTCAAAGTTCTTTTAAACTTAGTCTCTCCACCACCCCCCACCCCCCGAAACAGACTTTGTCATCAGGGACCTCTGTACCAATACAGACAATGAGCTCTCTTTTGACCAATGCATCTTAAGTCTATTCAGGAAATCGTTCATCCTTGCACAACTCATTTGTTCAAGAATCTCATCTAGGACAAAGGATGTCCTTACAGTGCCAAACCCTTTGCTTATTATATTTGAACACCCCCCCCCCACATGCACCTGTTTAACTATCTAGCACTACTTGGAAGGCCATAAAGATTCCTAACAAAAACATTTCAGGTCTGAGCCATTTAACCATCCTGAACACATTAAAGTCCCTTCTCACTACTCTGTCTCTTACAGCCATCTGATAGTTTCTTTTAGGAAAGAACCTGCACTTTTTGACCTTCTACACCTCCAAAAAACAAGCAGCCGAACACCTGATATAGAGAGTTATGCTTCTTTTGTATGATTAACAACATCTCTTGACATGACAGATTTCTCACACAGCATATTTCCAATCTTTGGGATAAACTTTCTATGCACATTAAACAAATTACCACCTTGCCTATTTTAAAAAAAACAACCTCAATGACTGGATGGATAACCACAGATTTATGTCTGATATTAATATGAATGATCTCATATCCAGAGAAAAGTAAACTACTCTCAGCACTATAAGGGTGATGTGACTAAACATCTTTCTGACATAAGCTTAACGTAACTCTGTGACCCTATAACCTATCAAAACAGGAGTGGACAGGTGACGTGAGGAGGAGGAGTTACATGGAATAGATATGAGCCAGGCCATAAGATTTTTTTTTACCTCCCTTTCACTATATTGTATATTTCTGCAACTATTTATGAGGGTATAGTTCAAAGGGGCTCATGAGTGACTGACATTTGTTGATACAAAGATTGCTCTAAGAGGGTGTAGTGTGTCCAGGTACTAACCAGTGTTCAAGATGCAAAGGATGATGTAAGTGCATGAGATATTGAAACTGGCTGGACACTAAATGATGAGAAACCTGGAACAACTCTTGAAAAGTAACTCAGTATAAAATAAGATGTGTAACTGGATAGTTTATTGGAGCTGTCCATAATTGTTTACTCTGAAGTTATTTTGCCTTTTGAGCCTGACTAAAGCGATACCTTTTACAACCATCCTTACATTCTTTATGGAGCAACAGTGTCTCCTCACATCAAGAAGTTCGCCAATTTGGTTCTCAGCTAAGATGTCATCTGTCTGAAGTCTGCTTGTCCCACTTGTGTTTATGCTGGTTTTCTATGGGTATTTCAGTTTCATTCTGTAGGTGTCTATAGATATGCATAAGATATACATGTGTGTGTTTGCTCATGCTCACATGTATGCGTGTGTGTGTGTGTGTGTGTGTGTGTGTGTGTGTGTGTGTGTGTGTGTGTGTGTGTGTGTGTGTGTTTGTGTTTGTGTGATATGGATGAAAAACCTTGCAATCTACTTCCAGTGTGGATGATGATGGCTGTGCATGGAATTACTACTGGCTGCATGTTAAAATGGATGCCTTAAAATGTTAAAGCAAAACACTGGCCTGTATGTAAATCCATGCTTGGAAAAGCAGACTTTACAGCATTACCATATCATTGAGTTTACTATATGTGTACAGTGCCATAACTGCAACATTAAAGTCACATGCTGTTAAGTACTAAAGGATGGATAATCCTTTTTTCAAATGATAGATTTCCAGCCATATTCTTCCATTACATGTTCAGATATTTGCAGTAAACGACAATAAATGATAAAACATGTACTGGTATGATATTGCTTTAATCTTGAAGCTTTACTGGTAATAAACTTCTCAGGCTTTTCATTCAGTCTCCAAAGTTAAAATGCTAATGCCAGTCTTATAACAAGTACTATGTTGCTTAAACAGACTCCTTTTTATTGGCCCGAATCTGGGTATTGGATATTGCAAACCTCCATGCTAAAGCTTTTAGTCTCCACGAAGTTGATGAGAAAATTTCTATGAAAAGGATTTTTTTATTTGGTAGGATTGCTTATCTATATCCTCAAAATCATGGTTCTTCATTATTCCATAAGGACAATTCTTCTAGCCATCATATGAGCAATAATTAATTCACCTCCCAGCAAACATACCTACAAACAGAATAAAAAGGACAGGATTTGCAATCATCTTGTCATTCATATGTGTTCTTTGAACCCTCTATTTATGTCATTCATTAATGACCGAATATAGTGTGGGTTTCAGCTTCTTAACACAAGCACCTTAATCTTGAATATTGGAGGGCTACGTAGTTCATCGGCTTTGCTCGTAGATTACTAGGTTTGATTTTCAAGCTTATGGTCTACCTTCTTTTAGGAAGCGTTATTGCTGAAACCCTACAATGATATTTTCTGCTTCTCAGATAGGTGTGTGTGTGTATGAGAGCATGTGTGTGTGTATGAGTAAAGAATATTTTCAAGTTAATGACTGACTTCCTGTTATAAGCAGAAGCTTATGCCATAAGCTTGAAAAGTATTTTGTAATAATGTGTCTGTCACATTTTTCCTGTTATTGATATTTACTTTGTATTGAGTTTCCCAGTCTGCTCTTAATTGACCACTTCCTCACAATGGCACATTCAAAGCATACATTTTATTTATGATAGGATCACATCAGACATTTCCTCATAAACCAGGCTGAGGTCAATAGTAACCTATAAGAAACCGAATGTGCATTGCACCTTTTAAATGGGTAAAATGTATTTGGTAAAAGTGCAACTCTTAATGTGTAACCAAAGGTTTTTATTCTGATTATGTGAGTTGCTCAGTAATGCAGTATGTAGCTAAAGAATGAAGAACTCAGGCTTGGGTCATAGTAGGAATCATACGGAATAGACTCCCTCTCCACATCAAGCAGAGTACCTCATTATCCCTTTTTAAGTGCAACCTGGATAACTGGATGGGGAGCAGAAAATACACCCCTGGGATTCCATCTGTGTCCCTGCTGGACAGGGGCTCTGGGTGCTGACTTGTCTAAACATGGGCTAAACTCTTGGCTAGGCTTATAAGGGCCTCAGGGCTAATAGCCTAGTAACCTCCTATGATCCTATGATCCTATAAAGATATAGACTGTTAGCAAGTCAGTCTTACCACTCTGTGCCATAATACAAGAACAAGCATTATGACTCCTCTCAGACAGACAAAGTGCAGAGAGGGGGAAAGAACTGCAGATCAATGCCTTAGATTTTTCTTTTTCAAAATGTATTTTCTTTTTGCTGCTAGTAAATTAAAACATTTGCTTTTTATGGAGATTAACTTTGCTGCACCTTCTATTCTGGGCAATGCAGCACTATTTATGTGCACCAGAAGATTTTTATGTTTTCTCATAAAAAGATAATTAAATGTAAAAGTTCAGAATATACAATAAAACAACAACACTGGAGTGTAGCATGTGGTTTTCTGCTTTTTTTTTGTCTAGAAAGTATGCTCTTACTGCAGTGGGACATTGGAGATATAGCTCAGAGCTATTTCAAGAAGCAGTCATAAGCATTTAAATAGCCTGATTTAGCACACAAAGGCTATGGAGGTTTTATGGTCAATCTCAAACCAAATTATTTTTGCAAGGGAGTTTAACTGCAACATATTACAAATGCGTTATTTACCTAAATGGTTGACAGTAAACATCTGTTTTTTAAAAGGCACATGGGCATATTAACAGAGTATAATACAATTTGTTTAGATGCGAAATGGAAAGTCACATAAGCATACAATATTAAAAGTCAGAGGTGTTTGGAGGAGTCAGTGTCCACTGTTCGGATGCAGACCTTTGATACTAGGCAGCCTTAAAGATAATTATGCAAGAGTAACAGGAAAGGACAGCAAACTAATATTTTGCTTGACCTCCACTTGTTTTCCATTTGCATGTTTAAACACAAGGAGTTCATCTAGATGGCTGGTGACTTTGGGATAAGAGTAACCTTATGGTTCAGACTTTAGGTTTGGAGGCAGTTAATCCTGTTTTCACAGAGACTGGATGTGGGTTGAGGTTGTGATAGACTGCCCCAAATGTGGGGTAGGGTAGGCCCCTTGGTGTAATGTCAACATTTAAAAGACATGCAACAGAAAAAAACTGGTACTATCAAACTTTCATGAAATATTGTATAAGTCTGTATTAAAAATGTACTACCTACGTATTTATCAAATCTTCCAGTTCTAGCTGTGAACATAGCTTGATCTTAGAAGCTGAAATAAACTGTAAGGTATTCTTTATTTACATCAGAATACACAGAGAGAAAAACATGTAAATGCAACACATCAGTAAACAATGGCATAGTCACCCAGCCACAGGACATCTGCACCTGCCCCATCCACAAAACATCTGCACTTGCAAAAAAGTTTTTTTACAAACTTCACCAAAAGGAAAGATATATGCCCAGGTGCTAAAGAGATGAGGGTATGCATTCCTTATATAACCATGCATGAAAACATAACTAAACAGCAATAAATTAAAATGTTATAATGTGGATATGTTCCATGGCCTGTCATAGCAGGTTGTAGGCTTAACAATTCACAATGGGCTAAAGATGTCACATCAGCTCCAATCAATTTGCAGACTGACCTGTATTCTATTTTAAGTCACAGTGAGTATTATAACGTTTATTTCAAATCATGATGAGTAACTTCAAGCAGTCTGTATAACATGAGACAGGGGATCTACTTTGTTTAGATATGGAAGCGGCCTGGTAAGGGGAGATCCTACTTTTTAGATATCGTGACATTCTCTGAAGAGGAAACAGCAGCACCTGATATAGAACTGACAGTGTATACTGTTTGCTTTGACATATTCAGCACTATTCTACTTAAGGAAGTAATGTACAAATTAGAAGCATTGTAGTTCATTCTTTAATTCAGAGTATAAAACACTAGTTAAGTAACAGGACACAGTAAATAGAGGAGGGCTTCCCATTTCAGTGGTGGTTACCAGTGATATTTCATAGGCTATGTACCAGAGGCACACCATTTTGAACTATTATTGTAGTATATATAAAAGGGAAATGAGTTATGGCTAACTAGATACAGAGAAGATTTACAACTGGTTACCATAATTAGTTCATTAAACATGCAGAAGTTCTCCGAGACAGTCCATAAAAGACGCACATCTGGTACTTTAGCAAGACCCTCAAATTTATTGCCAGCAAATTTAACATCATGAAACTTGAGAAATAGGGCAATAATCATGATTACAGCAATAAATGCATATATCATAAAAAAGATAACACTGCTAAAGATCTATGGACACTGAAAGACAACAATTTAAATTTGTCCAGTAGATGTCAATTAAGATCAGAAAAGTATGTTTTGTAGCCCATCTAATTCCTAAATGTATGCTTAGCCATTCCAGGGAGATCACTGTATCTAATATTCATCAGTAATCTGACTGATTACCAAATGCTATATTTAGCCAACTTTAGACTATCTGAATGAGCGAATGACTCCTTCTGTGTCCTTTTCAACCCATTGTCCACTACCAAGTTCCTACATAACTCCTTATTTGTTTTCAGCTTAATAGAAATGACTGGGATAGACATTTATTACTGTTTTGTATGCTTTTCTTCTTGGAGGAGTCATCTCAAATCATTTCTCTACTGTGACCCTCAAAGTAGGTTGTCTGCGTATAATGTGCAAAACAGTTGTCATGTAGGGAATACAGCCATGAGTAAGCATCTTAAACAAACTGAAGAGTGCAGAATGAATATGCTTGCCGTAACAATCAAATCATTCATAAAGGTGGGTACTGTATTTAATTGTGCTGTGTATTATGTACTATATTTAATGGTGCTGTGCACTTTAAATAGATGGGTATGTTGTAATAACAAATGAAATTATTTGCTATGTGACTTGCTGTTACAAAGCAATTAAAGCTTTCTTACATGGATCTTGACTATAAAGCAGCTTGATTATTTGTACTAACCTAATTAAGAATGTGAAACAAACCAAAAAAAAGCTTTACAGATCCAAAACTTGCATTTACAAAAGTAGAGTAATACGTAAATTGTGTTAATTTCTAGATTCGTAACACTTGGTTAAAGTAAGTGTTATGGATTTTGGCAGTTTGAAGTCTAGGTGGCTGCTCCAGAAGCCTCTATTAACCCCTATCCCTACCTCCTTTTAATTAATGAAACCTAATTAAATGCTGCATTCAAAAACACTATAGACACAGTTGTGACAAAACCAAAGGCAGAAGAATCTTAACTACATTACCAGTAAGTGATCCCATGCAAACTGCTTCAGGGAACCACAAAAAAAGTACTGTTTAGTTTTTGTTTTTAGTCTTGTTCCTTTAGACATGTCAATTGTGTTAGAAATAATGCATTGCACCTATACGCTAGCAGCCATTTACTTACCAACTAGAGGACTTCACTGTAAGCTTACTTACCATACCTCTCCACTGTACAGAGTTTTACAGAATGTCCAGATTTTTGCCTCGTATTTTTGTCTGTTTCTTACAAAATTGTGGTTTTCTGGCAAATCATTGAGGATTCACAAATGAATAACAGAAAGGCTCCACTGAAGAATAGTAGTGTGCACAAATTTATTGAAGCACTTTTTGTTCAAGTACCATACAGAACTTCATCAGAATAAACAGATTTAAAGTACAAAGCTTCTTTTATAACAATTCATACTTGTCATGTGATGTATTTTAGACCTAGATTTTTGAGTAAGAGCTTCAGCAAATGATAGGAGAATAGAATTCAAATCTGAAGGCACATGGGATGAAACTAAGCTCAGATAAGGCAGTGGCAATGGCAGCAAATTGGGGAAATCAGAAGCTGAGAGTAGAGATAAAAGGGAAGATAGTGGAACAGGTAAACAGCTTCAAGTATCTGGGAGGGGTAGTTGAGGAGAAGGGTAGTCTGAATGAAGAGGTCAAAGCTAGAATCAGAGGAACTGCAGCCAACTGGCATAGAGTATCAGGTGTAGTCTATGACAGAAGAATGCCAAAGAAACTGAAAAGTAAGGTGTACAAGACAGTGGTGCAACCAGTACTGCTGTATGGTACAGAAACCTGGACAGTAAAGGCAGAACAGTTGAAGAAGCTAGAGGTGATGGAAATGAAGTGCCTGAGAAAGGTGATAGGATGCACACTGTGGGACAGATGAAGAAATGAGGACATAAGAGCAGAAGCCAAAGTAGCTCCAATTGCAGAAAAGATCAAAGAGAACAGATTATGGTGGTTTGGGCACATGTGTAGAAAAGCAGAAGACAATGTGGTGAGGAAGATTTGGGACAGACAGGAAGAAGGTAAGAGGAAGCAAGGATGTCCAGCAAAGAGGTGGATGGATTATGTGAAAGAAGATCTGCGACAGTCAGGCATGAGTGTTGAAGAAGGCAGGAGTGTGGCACTGAATCGAGAGAGTTGGCAACAGTTAACATGATACCCTCACCCCATGTAGAAAAAAATGGGAAAAAGGGGATGATGATGATGATGATGATGATGAAGATGATGATGAATCAAACTCAGATTCTTACTTGCATTTAACTGCTTAAGTTAGACTTAACCCTATGCATTCTGAATCTTTCTTGCATTTCCTTGTTCTTAAAGAATCCTATAAATAAGTGCACTGGTTTAAAATTGTGCTAGCTTAAAACAACAAAGTGTGCACACATTTACACAAGAATATTGACAACATATAAAACAACATACATTCCTTGTTAAAATGTTCCTTAAAAACTGAAATTTGATCTGTTTATCTTAGCAGGCTTTTAAGTTTTAATAAACAGGTGATAGAGCAAGCTTCATTCAAGCCTGGATATGTAAAGGCCTTCAGTTTGATTTGCCATATCAGCTCTAATTTCTCCAACTTCTTCTTCTTTCAGCTTTTCCCAGTTAGGGGTCATCACAGTGGATGACCTGTCTGCGCATGATTGGCAGTGGAGTTTTACAGTGTCGAGTTGCCAGCATGGCACCCAACCTTCCAGAGAAGGCACGCACTCACACCTAGGGCCAAATAGCTCTAATATCTCCAACAACAAAGAAAAAGGACCACCTCTGTTACCAGGTTCAACTTGGTCAATACCTCTAAATTTAAAACTGTGGTTGTCAAATTTTACTATGTGCTTAGCCAGAACATTTTCTATTCTAGCCCTATTGATGCTGTATATATGTTCATATAGCCGCTACTTTAGTTTCCTATTGGTCTTCCCGGCATAAAAAGCTGGGCATTGTTGGCAACATATATACAGCATCAATAGGGCTTTACACACTTTGTTGTTTTAAGCTAGCACATTTTTGAACTAGTGCACTTATTTATAGGTATATATCAGAAGCTGAGAGTAGAGATAAAAGGGAAGATAGTGGAACAGGTAAACAGCTTCAAGTATCTGGGAGGGGTAGTTGAGGAGAAGGGTAGTCTGAATGAAGAGGTCAAAGCTAGAATCAGAGGAACTGCAGCCAACTGGCATAGAGTATCAGGTGTAGTCTATGACAGAAGAATGCCAAAGAAACTGAAAAGTAAGGTGTACAAGACAGTGGTGCAACCAGTACTGCTGTATGGTACAGAAACCTGGACAGTAAAGGCAGAACAGTTGAAGAAGCTAGAGGTGATGGAAATGAAGTGCCTGAGAAAGGTGATAGGATGCACACTGTGGGACAGATGAAGAAATGAGGACATAAGAGCAGAAGCCAAAGTAGCTCCAATTGCAGAAAATATCAAAGAGAACAGATTATGGCGGTTTGGGCACATGTGTAGAAAAGCAGAAGACAATGTGGTGAGGAAGATTTGGGACAGACAGGAAGAAGGTAAGAGGAAGCAAGGATGTCCAGCAAAGAGGTGGATGGATTATGTGAAAGAAGATCTGCGACAGTCAGGCATGAGTGTTGAAGAAGGCAGGAGTGTGGCACTGAATCGAGAGAGTTGGCAACAGTTAACATGATACCCTCACCCCATGTAGAAAAAAATGGGAAAAAGGGGATGATGATGATGATGATGATGAAGATGATGATGAATCAAACTCAGATTCTTACTTGCATTTAACTGCTTAAGTTAGACTTAACCCTATGCATTCTGAATCTTTCTTGCATTTCCTTGTTCTTAAAGAATCCTATAAATAAGTGCACTGGTTTAAAATTGTGCTAACTTAAAACAACAAAGTGTGCACACATTTACACAAGAATATTGACAACATATAAAACAACATACATTCCTTGTTAAAATGTTCCTTAAAAACTGAAATTTGATCTGTTTATCTTAGCAGGCTTTTAAGTTTTAATAAACAGGTGATAGAGCAAGCTTCATTCAAGCCGGGATATGTAAAGGCCTTCAGTTTGATTTGCCATATCAGCTCTAATTTCTCCAACTTCTTCTTCTTTCAGCTTTTCCCAGTTAGGGGTCATCACAGTGGATGACCTGTCTGTGCATGATTGGCAGTGGAGTTTTACAGTGTCGAGTTGCCAGCATGGCACCCAACCTTCCAGAGAAGGCACGCACTCACACCTAGGGCCAAATAGCTCTAATATCTCCAACAACAAAGAAAAAGGACCACCTCTGTTACCAGGTTCAACTTGGTCAATACCTCTAAATTTAAAACTGTGGTTGTCAATTTTACTATGTGCTTAGCCAGAACATTTTCTATTCTAGCCCTATTGATGCTGTATATATGTTCATATAGCTGCTACTTTAGTTTCCTATTGGTCTTCCCGGCATAAAAAGCTGGGCATTGTTGGCAACATATATGCAGCATCAATAGGGCTTTACACACTTTGTTGTTTTAAGCTAGCACATTTTTGAACTAGTGCACTTATTTATAGGATTCTTTAGGAACAAGGAAATGCAAGAAAGATTCAGAATGCATAGGGTTAAGTCTAACATAAGCAGAACATTCCAAGATGGTGGTCGCCTGGTGAACTGCATCTACACTGAGCTCCCTACCTTATTAGTTTTACCTCAATCTTTATATCTCTCAAAAGCTTAGGGACGTTCTATCGAGTAAAGGAATCGACTACAGCATCAAAAATCAAACCATTCAGGACTTGCAGCTATAAAGAAAGTGTCTAAACCAACTGTATATACTATATCAGCTTTCTAAGTCTTGTACTTACTGTGTTCCAGAAGGCCTCAATTTACTGCAGTACTCTGAAGACCACATGGCTAGACAGCAAAAATCTTCAAATGACCCTATTATAATGGAAACACAGACAACAAAAGCTAAATCTTCAATAATCTTCTCACCAGAAAAGAGAATACTTCCAAAAGGCAAAAACCAATAAACAACATCTGGAACCTAACAAAACACTAGTGCCATTACTGAGGCCTCTGCCTTCCACATGGATGAATTAAAACAGGCCCTACAACCCATACATGCAGCCATCCAGAACTTCGGAACAACTTTCAAGCATTAGTAAATCTGTCACTCAGATTGCTGAAAGAGTGGGCACTCTTGAACAAAAAATACAGACAAATGAATCTCAAATTCAAACCCTTACTGAAGAGCTTAGTGCTAAATCCACAGTTATAACAGAAATCCAAATGAAAATAACAGATCTGGAGGCAAGAAGTCGGAGAAACAATATTCTGATCAGAGGTATCCCTGAGAGCTATGACAATCAAAACCTAATTACTACTGCAAAGCAAATCTTCGAGTCTCTACTACAAATTGACGGTGAGATACCTGAGATTATCATTGAAAGGGCCCACAGAGCTCTCCGGAGAAGGCAAGACACCTCAGACCCCCGTCAAGTCTATGTTAAGCTGCTCAACTACCAAGTAACACAAAAAATATTAAATGCTGCAAAAAAACATAAATCCTAGTCTGGAACAAGCATAAAATATATTTTTTAAGACTTACCTGCAAGCATCAAAGAAAACAGACAAAAATTGGCTCCGTTTTGTGCAGATTTAATCAAAAGAAACATTTTCAAATGAGATATCCTTCCAACCTGATATTCTATAGCAATGAAGTGAGATACTCGATTAACTCTCAAAATGATGCAAAAACAGCCTTTATTAAGGCTTTCAACAAAGTTCCTACTTCCTGAAGCTATATTAACGCTAGCGACTCCTTCACAGAGCTAAATATCAGAATAATACAATGTTTCTCATATCTGGAAAGCTCAACAAATCTACCGACTCTACTTTTATTTTAACCAACCAGTACTCCTTCACTTACCTGTAGAAAAGTATCAAAGCCCTCTTGTTGATGGCGTCAGACACGTGTACGTAGGTACAAACTCTTTCGCGGATGTTTCCAGGTGGGTCTCCTTTGGCCGCAACACATGTCACTGCTGCAACATACATGGGGCACATCAATAATCCTCCGAATGCGATCCTTCAGGAATGCATACAACTCCCTAGCCCAACATCATGCCTCCTACAATCCAACAATCACGCAGACAACCTTCCAAGCAACTGCTAAGTGATGAATCCAACAGGCAAGCGGTAAGCAGGGCTTGCTGTCAGGCGCTTAGGGCAGCTATGGACCTCCGCTCTGAAGCGCTTCTGCTTTGCGCCTCATATAACACTGTTAACCTCCGGTAACCGTGCAGAAATCAGTGAAGCACTACAATCCTGTTAGCTTGTCAGACACGAGTCATTCTGTGAGCCAACCCATTTTCAAGTTTATTTTTCCCAAGCTGCTGATAGCGTCAAGTGGATTTACTATGTACATGTAAAATCTGTTGTCAAATAGTATTTTGGCTCTTATAATTTGTACGCTGAGAGGCATTAAGTTTAAACATTGAGACAGCCTGATGGAAAGAATCCTTTGCATTCTAGCAGTAGCGCACAAAGCACAAGTCTAAGCATTTTATACACAGAGGTAAAAAAAGGAAAAACGGATAAGTCCTCCATTTGCACACAGTTCTCTGGGGAAGGTACAGCTATTCGTCTCAGTATACATACTATTGTTGAAACCAACAAAAACTTGATTCAGGGAAATTATGAAGCATACAATGCAGGAAACTATGCAAATATTTGTTTTTTGTGTTTCTTTTTTCTTCTCTCCTGTTTTGTTTTTTTTTTTGTCCTTTCTTGTTTCAATCTACTCAGTATAATTTTAGTTCATTGTGCTTACTTAGTGTAATAGCTCAAACAGGTTGGAAGAACAATATGAATGTATCAAACTATGTTGTATCACCTGCAGAACTCTATGTATTTACTTTTGTATTGAATTTAGTACATTACACTATTGCTGTGCAAAGCACATTTACTTTCTGAAATGGTAAAAGGCTTTGTCAAGTTTTACCAGTACCAAATATGTCAACCGTAACCAGATCCCATCCCAGGTATACCAGTTTCATACATCCTAACTGCCCAGAATCTCCAGGTTTTTTGCCCCATATTTTTTGGTTTGTCCCTAATAAAAATGTAAGATATTTATGTATGTATATATTATAGTTATGTATACTGAATCACCTATGAAAGGTTAGGGTCCCTGGCATAATATCCTCTCTAAGTGACATGATAAACAACCATATGGGTGCTACTCTGCTTTCTGTCCAAGATGTTTGAACTCTTCCCATAATGGACTGTGTGCTCCTACAATATAAAATTTCAAACTTGCCCCCATACAGGTCTAATCAGTTCCACGATGGTGTTGCTAAGAGGCCTAATGCCTCCCCTGTGGTGTACAGAGTCACATTAACGTTATTTGGTATGCAGCACATGTAAAGTCTAGATATGCGTGCAACACGTATGAATGCTGCAACTCCTCAGTCATTTTACATCCACTAAGCCTATAGTAATGCGGCACGTGCTGGACTGTGCAAAACAATATAAAATAAAAGTAAACATTGCCTCTTGGTATTAAAGCTTGTATTCGAAAATTCTATTATCAGATTGAGTAATACTGCTATATCAGGTACAGGCATTATTGCTTAAGCCCCATACCTATAGTCATATAGTAATACTAAATACAACTAAAGAATACTAAAGGTATTCCTAGTCAGTCCCTGACTGCTACACTTACTTTAATTATGTAGTGTCTGAGAGTCTGTTAAGAGCCTTGTTCTAAAGGTATTCACTATTATACAATATGTTGCTTGCAGTACAGGTCAAGATTGTAAGCGGACCCTAGTTTTGTGTCTGAGAAGGCTATACCCATGGAATACAAACTAAGTTTTTAAAGAGTAAGGGTATAGGGTAGTGTCAAGAAACTCTATTTAAGTTGGGCAGCCAGATACATATGTCATATACTCTGGCAGCAAAGGAGAAAGCTGTTTTTTACCGAGCCAATTAATATACATACTTATAGCATTGGATCCCCCTTCTTCTCCCTTTCCTGAATATGGGGGCGCTTTGGCGTTAACATAACTAGCTGCTTGAGTAAGGGCACCATACATAAACACTTGTCTCAGACAGAGTCTTTCTTTTAGACTACCTAGCTGTGCTAAGTCCTTCTACTGTCAAGTCAAAAGCGTCTGTAGCATAATATTAGTCACTAAAACCACACATATATTTGTAAATAGATGGACTCCGTGAGTATACACCCTCGTGATGGCATGCTGTCATATACATCCGCTACTTCATTCTACTCTACCACAGACCATGCCACAAGCTATCTAAACTGCATATCAAATAGTATTCAGTCTTAGAAGCTCAGTGGGCGATGTAGTAAGGATTCTAGGTAGGTTATGTTTTGGAAAAGGTATATTTTGTACATATGTATAGTAAAGTTTAGGTTAATGTTTATATGTATATATACTTCTTCATACAAGGAGTATGGGTGGTTAGGCACTGGGGTTAGTCTGAAGAAGTTGTGGGCTACCTTCTGTCTCAATGATAATCTCTTCAAAAGGCAGTGTTAAAGATATATCAAGTTTTCGCTCTCACTTATACCCAAAAATAAATCCTCCTAAACAAACCGTATTACATGTAGGTATAACAATAATCTCCTTTTATTCCACTCTTCAATAACACAAATTAAACTAAGGAATTCAGTAGCTGGCAAATAGACTGTTGGAACGTTAAAGGCTTACAGAATGCTGAGAAAAAACCTAATACTACATCTTTTCTTTAAATCTCAGGCTAGTATATGTTACTTACAGGAGACACACCTACCCAAAGAATGCTGGGAAAAACTTCCAAAAAAAATGGATCAGGACTATAATAGCGGGCGATAGTTCAAACTCAAGGAGTAGCAATCCTAATTAAGAGACAATTCCAGGGCAACATCATAGACGCTAAGTCCGATAAATACGGTAGGTGGTGTTATTTTACATCCATAGTTCCGGATTCTACTAAACCCGTTTTATTTCTGAACGTATATGGTCCATGCACCCAACAACACCTCTTCATCATGGATATTTACAATATCCTTAGCTCATTCCCTGATCACCTTTTTATTATTGGAGGAGACTGGAATACAGTTATAAATCCCAGCTTAGACCGTACCAGTAACTCACCCTCATATAACTACCAAGCCTCTACTGCTCTGGAAGAACTAATGGCGGACTTTAATCTCATGGATACTATTGTCTTTGGTGCGGATGTAGCTAAAAGCAGTATGTACACTTTTTATTCCCACTGCCACAAATCATGGTCACGTCTAGACTTCTTCCTAATCTCTAAATTCCTTTCTAAATTCAAGATTACACTAAGATGTGAACCTAGGTTATTATCGGATCATGCAAAAATCTCCCTTAGGATTATCTTCACATCCGGTACCTCCCGGGCAGACTGGTCCTTTAACAACAACTTATTAAAACACAAAGAAGTGGTAGAGAGAATTAATAGGACATTGTCGGAATTATACGCAGGGTTTGGTTGTTCTCAGATAGCGCTAGACATACAATGGGCGGCCTGCAAGGCTGAACTAAGAGGGTATCTGATTAGTAAAACCGCATTCTTTAATAAGCTTAATAAAAGGAAAGAATCGGCTCTTACTCTAAGGCTAGCATCCCTGGAAAGAGAATTTAAAACACATCCCGACTCCAAACTAGAGGAAATGATCAATACTACACATAAAGAACTATGTGGGCTACATTTATACAACTACTCGATACAGGAACAAAGACAAATTGCAACATACTCTGAATGGGCACAAATCCCATCTAGAACACTGGCTAGAATACTCAAAAACAATAGCGGTGCTCCAACAATTTCCATTTTACAACATAAAGGAAATCTACAAAACAGACTGAGATTATCAAGCTCTTCTATGACATATACTGGACATTTATAGCAATAACAAACACAACAATTCTAGACTGCAGATGGATAAATTTCTTAATTCAATCAACTTCCCATCTCTCACCCAGGAGCAAATATCCATACTATCAGCTCCGTTTAATTTGCAAGAGATTCAAAACGCTATTAATAAACTCAAAATAGGCAAATCCCGGGCCGGACGGCTTCACTACTAATTTTTCAAAACTTTTAACTCAAAATTGCCCCTATCCTCCTAGAAGTATTTAACTTCATAGTGAATCATGGAATTACTGACATACATTGGAACAATTCAAAACAATCTTACTACTTAAAAACAATAAAGAAAAACAGACCCATAACTACAGACCCATCTCGCTTATAAATGTTGATATCAAAATTTTCTCTGCCATTTTAGCCAATAGACTTAAACAGGTATTACCATACTTAATATCACCTGACCAAGCTGGGTTCATGTCCAATAGACATACATGGGACAATACATTAACACTAGACTCTCTTATCCAGTTTACCAAAAAAGAAAAAACCCGCTATATGCCTTAACCTTAGACGCATCAAAAGCATTGACAGGGTAAACTGGGAATTCCTCTTCTCCACGTTAGCACTTTTAATATACCCACATCCTTCCTAGTTATGATCAGAACTCTCTATTCAAACTCATACACATATCTCTATATAAATAAAAAAAGATCCAATCCTATCCAGATTACTAATGGCACAAGGCAAGGTTGTCCACTCTCCCCCTTTCTCTTTAATCTATTTATTGAACCTTTTTTCTTATTTCTTACTCAAAATACATTTCATAATATTCCAAAAATCCTAAACACTCAAGTAGCACTTTCAGCCTTGCTGATGATCTAAATCTCTACTTCCAATACCCTAACACAGACCTGCCAAAATATTAAAAGCAATCTCCTCCTTCTCTGAGGCCTCTGGCTACCAAGTCAATGATAAAAAATCACATATTCTCCCAATAAATCCTGAAGCGCATAAACCCTTTTTCTTCCCTGAATCCCCCTTTCACATCACGTACAGCCTCAAGTACCTCGGCGTCAACTTTGAACACAACCAAGCCTCTATGATTCAAAACAATCTGTTAAAATCATGGTCAATCATCTGTCAAGACCTACAAAGGTGGAAGTTATTGAATCTATCATTTCTCTCAAAAGTAGCTATTGTGAAAATGAATGTTCTCCCTAGACTCCTATATCAATTTAGTGCGACAAATACAATTATATCCAACAACCTTTTTTCACAGATTGAAAAAACATTGATCAAATTTCTCTGGTTCCCTAAGAATGTCAGGATCTCTTCTTCCAAGCTAAGTCTTCCCAAGGAGAAAGGTGGGGTGGGCCTCCCAAACTTCCAGCTGTACTATCTGATCATTAGCTCTAACAGACTGTGGTCCATTGTGAACATGAACAACAAAACCCAAACCCATAACCCAGCGTGGTTAAAGATATGGCACAAACATATCCTATCTAACAAAATTAATCCTAAGGCTATTCCCTTCTTATCATCCACTTCTTTGAATAGCTTAAAATTATTCTCTTTACTGAAACACCAAATAAAACTCTTTCAAAAGCTGATTAAAGACATCAATCTTCAATCTATATTACCCTTTTTCAACCATTACACCTCAACCCAAATCTTAAAATTAACAATAAGATGGTAGACCTTGCTGACTTCCCCACATCAAAGACCTTAAAGTTTGGGATATTCTTAAATACAAATCCCTGTCACTTGCGAACTTGATTAACACTCAAGGTTAACAACAAATACTCAGTAATACTACGTCAACTGAGGGAACTGATCTCTTCACAAACCATCAATACAGCCCGCGACATACAGCTAATGGATAAACTAAAACTAATTATCAATACACTGGCTAGCAATAATAAAACAATTTCTTCGTCCTACAAACTATTACACCCCTACTCTACAAAGGAAACTGCCTACTCTCCAAGTCTTGGGACAATCAAAACCACCTGATTACGGAGGACCAAAACATACTAGCCATAATAACTAGCATTGAATTATCCCCTTTAAGAAACTTCTCTACACTCAACTGATGTTGAATAACAATGCATACCTTACCCCACAAGAATCCACAAATTCAACCCTAATAGCTCTCCGTTATGTACATGCTGTCCAGGTGCAGCTGATCTTCTACACATTATGTGGCACTGCAATAACTCTTACAAACTCTGGTGTTCTCTCAAAGTGCGTCTCAAAAAAATGGGCTACTATAGCTCCACCCTCTCATGGGAAACGGCTATTCTAAATATTCCTCCCCATGGTCTGCCCAAGCTTCATCTTCATATCCTAATAACGCTGTGTTTCCTTATAAAACTCTATATTACCCATAATTGGCTAGATCGCACCAAATTATGTTGGCGGGGATTTAAGACTATGGCCACCAAATATATCTCAGCACAGAAGTTCATAATAAACGGACCCAAGAAAAGAGCCTACTTCAGTAAACTTTGGAAAAGCCTGTTCGAAGTAATCTTATGTGACTAAGATATGGTTAACCTACAAACCTCTCTTGTGCCCTTTCCCCTTTTTTCTTTCTCCTTTTTCTTACCTTCCTACTCTCTACATACCATATCCCTTGTTCTGAAGGGTCTATCTATCCTACTACAAGCCAAGTAGGGCTGCTACTACCTAACCGTATAAATAGCTTCACTGCTGCCTCCCTCCCTGTCCAACACTGGTAGCTTTGTAAATAGTGTTTAGTTTGGGTTAAGTTGTTAGTTTGTGTACCATGTATATTGCAAGAGATTGTATTTCTTTTTAAGATCATTATAAACATGTCTTTTTGTCCCTCTCATGTACTTATATTGCTGTAAACCATTATGTGTGTTGTATTGCCGTAACTCTTATTGCTTGTACCATCATAGTATGCATGGTTTTATTTTTATTATAAAAATAAAAAATAAAGTTTTAAAAAAAAAAAGTCTAACATAAGCATTTAAATGGAGTTAAGAAGCTGAGCTTGACTATAGGTCAAAAACACATCACATGACAAGTTTGAATTGCTATAAAAAAAGCTTTGTACTTTAAATCTGTTTATTCTGGTGAAGTTCTCTATGGTACTTGAAGAAAAGCGCTTCAATAAACTTGTGGATACTACTATTCTTCAATGGATCCTTCCTGTTATTTGGTTGTGAGTTTGCAGTTTCAAAGTTTTAAATCATTGAAGATTGAAGGCAGAAAATAATGACAGGCATTCACATTTCAGGCTTCAAATCCTTTAGAAGGTTCATGCTAATGTAAAACTTGTTATTCACACACACACACACACACACACACACACACACACACACACACACACACACACACACACACGCGCACACTTAAAAAGTATTTGTGTTATCTTAAAAATCAAGAGATACCCTAAAGCACAGCAAGAGGGCTTCAGGCCAGTTATTTTACATTAAGAAGGTTCGTGGTCTGCACTCTTGTGGGAGGAGAGGCTGGACTCTGCCCTTCTGAGCTGGGAATTTCTGGTTAAAGGCTTATAGTGCCTGCATATTTGAACTGTTTCTTACTGAAATTGGTACACCTTGTTTGCTGTAGCATAGACTAGATCCAGGCCTGCTGAATCTAGCTTTGTTTGTATGCTTGTTTGTTTGCTTGTTATTTCCCTGAAATGCTAATTCCACCTAAAATGCGGCTTTTCAGTGCTTCTGTGGATCCCTAGTGATATCTGCATTGCTTACTGTGCTTATTTCCTTATTTCACTTGAAAGAAAGTTACTGTTTGTCATTTTTGCATTTAAGTTACCTATAACACATTGCATTTAAGATACCTGGCACTTGCTCACTAATGCAATTATATAAGTCAGCACTAAAAAATTAAAAGCACTACACCCTCACAAACTCCCCTTGAGTACCTTGTTCACCATTGACCCTTTTTTTTTCAATTATAAAGGAATTCCCAATACTATTCTAGCATGTCCAAAGGTCAGTTGTCAATCTCCTCTCCGGTACAGCTGGTGAATCTGGGAATCTTGAGGCAATGTTACAACTGCCTCATGTATACAGACAACCCTCTCCTCCTCCCAACAAATTCCAACACATGTGAGAGATGCAACCATATAGCCATACTGGAGGCAAAGCTCTCTCAACTCAGTACTGGCAAAACCAGTCAGGAGGAGAAGGAAACCACACTCACTACAATTACAGTCTCACATAGACCTACCACGACAGCAAACCAAACACATAAACACACAAAAACATACTCGGAGGCTCTAAACAAAAATCTGCCTAAGCAGCAGAGACCTCCAAAGCAGACACCCAAGCAACCGCTACCCAAAAACAAAACACGTGCAACACATAGCTCACAAAGCCAGTTTGCCGAATGGTCACAGCCCTTAAGGCTAAACAACACACCTGATACACTTGTAATAGGTGACTCTATTGTCAGGCACACTGATGTCCCGCTCACCAGGCTGAACAAGGAGAAGGTCACGGTGAGCTGCCTGTCGGGTGCTAGGATCCGCCACATAACACAAGCACTCAGGTCACTCCAAGGCAAGTACAAATATGACTCAGTCATTGTCCATGCTGGTGTGAATGACCTGAGACGTACCTCCCTGGACTACATGAAAAGAGACATAGAGGAGCTCTCTGAGCATGTAGCCCAGGCCAGTATGACCCTGACCTTGAGTAGCATCTTACCCTCACCAAGAATTATGCCACAATATGAAGACAAGATGATCAATTTCAACAATTGGCTTAAGTATTGGTGTCATTCAAAGGGGATCCAATGCCTGTCAGCCTGGGATGACATGTTTGACAAGCCACGATGCTTCGCTAGGGACGGCTTGCACCTGTCACCCCTGGGATTTCGGATATTGGCAAAGGCTCTTGCTACCCCACAAGGGATAAGAAACTAAGAGTAATGCTACTCAACGCCAGAAGTCTAAACCTCAAGATGCACACGCTCGAAACTCTCCTTAGCATGGAGAACATCAATATCTGTGCAGTAACAGAAACCTGGTTTAAGGCTCCCAAGAGCACCCCAGCACTACCAGGTTATACCTCATACCATGCTTTTCGGCCCCAAAACTTGGACTGAACCACAAAAAGAGGGGGACTATCAATATTCGTCAAAGATACCCACACCTCCAGGTTGGTGGCACAGCACGAAGCATCAGAGACTATCCATGTGCAACTAACAGTGGGTAAAACTGCCTTCCAGTTTATAGCCTGCTACAGACCACCCTCCCAAATCCAGGAGCCCCACTCGGCCTTCCTGAGAACACTGAAAAATATGAAGGTCGCTCCAAACACCATTGTATTGGGTGACTTCAACTATCAAACATAGACTGAGAGCATTACTCTAGCTCCAACACCCTAGCCCAAAGGTTCCTAGAATTTATAAACTCAAATGCTATGGAACAACTTGTTACCACTCCCACAAGAGGGGAAAACATACTGGACCTGATCATCACCAACATGGGGACTCTATGCTCCAGACCAGAAGTGTATCCCTCACTGGTAAGATCAGAACATAAACTAATCTCACTGGATATTCACATCCCAACTCCACCCCCTGCCCTAAAAACCACAGTAAAAAACTTCTCTAAAGCAAATTTCACACTCCTCAAAACCGAGGTGGAATCCTTCAAAGCCCCCGGGCCTGTGGAAAATACGGCCCAGACCGCAGAATCCTTTATAAACGCATTCTATGAACACCTTCAGGAATGCATGGATCATGCAATCCCAAATAAAATCAAGACCCAATCCTCCAAAGGCAGACGTCCTGCCTGGTGGACCCCAGCCATAAACAAACTATACAATAGAAGGAGGAAGCTACTACATGACAGAGCAAAATTCCAAAAAGGGAAGGCATCTCTGATCAGTATTAGCAAAAAACTACAGGCACTCACAAAATTGTCTAAGGCCAGCTTCGAGAGAAAAATTGCACAGGACACTAAGGATAATCACAAGGCTTTCTTTAGTTATGTTAGGAACCTGGGTGAGAATTCCCAGATATGCTCAGAATTAGTCCAAAATGACAAAAAATACACCAAACCCACAGACATTGCCAACATCCTAGCTGGCAGGTTCAGCCAAACTCCCCCCCCCTCCCCACCAAAAGGGCAAATATCTATCCCAGCAGAGTGCTGCCCCCTGACATCTCAGATGCTCAGGTAAGAGCTGCCCTCTCCAAAGCAAAAAACACAGCATCAATGGGACCAGACGGTGTCCCAGGCTGCATCCTACATGGACTCCAAGAAGAGCTAAACCCAAACATAAAACTATTGTTCAATCTCAGCCTTACTACAGGATATGTACCCAAAGAGTGGCGTACAGCAACAGTGGTCCCTCTCCACAAAGGTGGTGCCTCAATGGATCCTGGAAACTATCGCCCCATAAGCCTGACTAGCTTGGTCTGCAAAGCTATGGAAAGGATCATCATGGACCTCATAAATAAAGATATTGGGGACCTACAGACACTGGATCCTACACAGTTCAGCTTTGTTAAGGGCAGATCCTGCCTCTTAAGCCTGGTTGATTTCTTTGAAACAGTCACCAAGGCCATTGACGAGGGGAAGATGGTCCACACAGCCTACCTGGACCACGCAAAAGCCTTCGATACAATACCCCACTCGGGCATTATAGATAAGCTCACCAGCTTAAATATAAACCCCTATGTCACTAGATGGGTTGCAAACTGGCTCAAGGACAGAACCCACATGGTTAGAATTGCTGGAGCCATGTCAGACTCCAAACCAGTTACAAGTGGCATCCCACAAGGCTCAGTCCTGGGACCTCTGTTGTTCGGTATATATTTCTTGGAGGTAAAGGCCAACACGGAAGGACTGTGGCTGACCAAGCTCGCAGATGACTGCAAACTGGGCGCCATAATCGACTCTCCAGCCAACACAAGCATCCTCCAAAAGGGCCTCATAGAAACAGACAACTGGTGCCAGAGCCATGGCCTCAAGCTAAATGCCAAAAAGTGTATAGTCATCCCCTTTGGCAAAAACAAAGTGCCCACAAATTACCACATAGGTGGTAATCCATTAAGTACAGAAGACGTAATTAGGGACCTGGGGACCCAAGTTGATAGCAATCTCTTATTTGACAACCACGTGGCCAAAGTGGTTAGAAAAACATTTTATATAGCCCACCTAATCATGAAAGGATTCACATCTAGATCAGGGAAGGTTATCGTGCCTCTTTACTCATCCCTCATCAGGCCCATAATTGAGTACAATGCCCCTTTTGAGATGTACCTTACCAGACACCTGCAGCAACTGGAAAGACCCCAAAAGTACCTCACCAAGAGGATCAAAGGGCTCAAACAGATGCCATATGCTGCCCAGTTAAAGAAACTCCAGCTCTACTCAGTGGCATACTGCCTGCTCAGAGGCGATCTGTGCCTGACTTATAAAGCCATGTCCAACCCAGAATTAATGGACCTGCTGCACCTCAGAAAATCCAAATCCCATCGAGCTACGCGCTTGAGAGACTTGAACCTCAGCACTGAAATAAATAGGACATGCTGGAGGGACAGATTTATAACCCAGAGGCTCCCTTCACTCTGGAATAAAATCCCAGTCCAGGTTAGGCAGAGTCCCTCATTGACTCTCTTCAAGAGGAATCTTGATGAGTGGATGGAAGATCGTAGGTTTACCCCAGGTATCACTTCTGTGTCACTGTTAGACAGAGGCACAGTATACTAACCTCGAAAAAGGGCATAGCAAAATTAATTTAAAATGGGTGGCCAAACACACTCTGGCTAGGCTTATAAATGCCCTAGGGCAGATAGCCTAGTATGAACCCATGAACCTATGAACCTAAGAACTTGAGGCTGAAGAGTGGCCATTGCTTTTCATAACAATAACATTACTATCTGGTAGGCTGCAGCAGAAGTGAAGTCCATCTAATTATAAAGAGTTCTTATGTGCAAAGCTAGCAGTGGGTTTCCACATTTAACTGATAGGTATCTACAAGCCAAAAAGGAAGCAACTGAAAAATTCATTGACTTCACCAGTTACAGAGGGCTTATGCTCCTCATTGTCCCAAGAAGGCCTGTGTAGAATGCTGGAAAGGATATTTTGACTGATAGTTGTGTATGTTATTCAACAGGAACAATGCAGATTCCATTCTGGACATAACACTGTGAATCAACTCAAGTGTCCTTCCACTAATATGGGAAGAGTTCTGAGAGCTTTCCATAATGGTCTATGTCTTCTACAGACCTGAAGAAGGTATATGAATGTATCCAATGCTATGCCTCATGGAAGGTACTACAACTGTATGAGATTCCAGCTTAATAGGTTAATAGGTGTTTACTAGGTTAACGACCACAAGGGCCTTTTTAAGCCCAGCCATACATTCCAAATCTCTGACAAGTTCTGATACCCTTGATAAGTGTAAGCAGGGGCTTGGGAGATGAACCATTTACAAGCATGTTACAGGCCACCCTCGCAAACTCAGGAACCTCACATGGTTTTCCTGAAAACACTGGAGGGGATAACTGTATCTCCAAACACCATCATACTAGATGACTTCAACTACCCTAATATAGACTGGGAACACTACTCAAGCCCAAATACTCTAGCCCAAAAGTTCCTGGAATTCATAAACTCAAATGCCATGGAACAACTAGTCACCATCCCCACAAGAGGAGAAAACATACTTGATCTCATCATCACGAACATGGGAGCACAATGTTCAACACCGGAAGTATACCCCTCACTGGTGAGATCAGATCACAAACTAATCTCGCTGGAGGTCCTCATACCGCCCCCACCTGAAATGAAAAAGACCACAGTAAAGAACTTCTCGAAGCCGACTTCACACTTCTGAAGACTAGTGTGGTCTCCTTTAACATTACTCAAGCCGCTGAATCACTTACAAATGCCTTCTACCAGCACCTGCAGGGCTGCATGGATCAGGCAATCCCAAGCAAAACAAAGACTCTTTGTACCAAAGGCAAGCGTCCAGTCTGGTGGACCCCAGCCATAAACAAACTCTACAACAAAAGGAGGAAGCTACTACAAGATAGAGCAAAATCCTTAAAAGGTAAGACACCGCTGATCACTATAAGTAAAATGCTAAGAGCTCTCATCAAATCATCCAAAGCTAATTTTGAGAGAAAAATAGCTAAGGACTCAAAAGACAATCATACTGTATTCTTTAGCTATGTTAGAAACCTGGGAGGAAACTCCCAGATATGCTCAAAATTAGTTCAAAATGATGTGAAGATTACTGATCCTACAGACATTGCCAACATACTGGCTGACAAGTTCAGTGCAAACTTCTGAGATATCTATACCAAATGATTGTAGCCCCAAACATCTCTAATGCCCAGGTGAGAACTGCAAAACACAGCATCCATGGGACCTGATGGTGTCCCCGGCTGTGTGCTCCACGAACTCAATGAGGAATTAAAACCGCAGTTAGGACAGCTGTTTAATCTTACTCTCACCTCCGGATACTGCACCAGGGGTGGCGCGACAGCCACTGTTGTCCCACTTCACAAACCATTAGCTTTTCAAGCCTTATCTGCAAAGCCATGGAGAGGATCATAATGGATCTCATAAATAAAGACATAGGGAATTTGCAGACTTTGGATCCAACCCAGTTTGGCTTTGTCAAAGACAGATCATGCCTTCTAAACTTGGTTGACTTTTTCGAGACAGTCACCAAGGCCATTGATGAGGGAAAGGCAGTCCATACAGCCTACCTCGACCTGGCGAGGGCCTTGATACAATACCCCACCGGTATCATTGAAAACTCATCAGCTTAAATGTAAACCCATACATCACAAGATGGGTTGCAAACTGGCTGAGTGACAGAACCCACAGGGTCAGAGTTGCTGGCGCCATGTCAGACTCAAAGCCTGTCACAAGTGGTGTCCCACGGGGCTCAGTCCTGGGCCCACTCTTGTTTGGCATCTACTTTTCTGAAGTACAAGCAAACACAGGAGGGTTATGGCTGACAAAGTTTGCAGATGACTGCAAACTGGGCGCCAGGTGAAAACACATCTGACACAGATATCCTTCAGAAGGGTCTCACAGAAACGGATAACTGGTGCCAGAGCCATGGCCTAAAGCTAAATGCCAAGAAATGCATAGTCATACCCTTCGGGAAAAACAAGGTTACCCCTAGCTACCATATAGGTGGCAATCCACTGAGCACAGAAGAAGTTATCAGAGACCTGTGGACCCAGGTTGACAGTAGCCTTTCATTCGACACTCATATTGCTAAAGTCGTTAGGAAGACCTTCTACATTGCCCACCTTATCATGAAGGGATTCACATCTAGATCAAGGGAGGTCATAGTCTCCCTATACTCATCACTCATCAGACCAATGATTGAGTACAATGCCCCATTCGGAATGTATCTGACCCGACACTTGCAGCAGCTGGAGAGGCCACAAAAGTTCCTCACCAAAAGGATAAAGGGTCTCAAAAATCTGTCTTATGCTGCCCGACTGAAAGAACTCCAGCTCTATTCAGTTGCCTACCGCTTGCTCAGAGGTGACCTGTGCCTGAAATACAAGGCCATGTCAAACCCAGATTTGATGAACATGCTTCACCTCAAAAAATCTAGATCCCTCAGAGCCACAAGGGTGGGAGACTTAAACCTCGACACGGTTATTAATAGGACGTGCTGGAGGGATAGATTCATCACCCAAAGACTCCTATGCTGTGGAACAAAATCCCGGTATATGTGAGGCAGAGCACCTCGCTGGCCTTGTTCAAGAGGAATCTTGACCAATGGATGGGAGATCACAGATACACCCCAGGGATTACCTCAGTGTCACTGCTCGACAGAGGCACAGCAAAATAATGGGCATAGTTTCTCCAAACTAAAGGGTAAAGCGTAACAGGGGTAGCGTAAACTATGGGCTAGGCTTGTAAATGCCCTCGGGCAGATAGCCTAGTATGAATCTATGAACCTATGAACCTAAGCAGGGGCTTAGGAGATTAAACATTTACAAGCAGGGGCCTGGGAGATAATCCATTTACAGGCTGCCTATGTCCATTAGAGATATAGGTGCCAAACCAGGGATGAATTTCCCTTTCCCCATCCAATTGTCAAAAGTTACACTTCAATTTGGTTATGGAGAAACTCTGTTTCACATGGATGGGGAGCCTGTTCCAGAGAAGAGGTAGTCTCTGAGATACATGCCCTTCTCTACAGCAGGTCCCATTTATATCACAGGCAAGGTTTAAGTCTTTAGAACAGATAATTCTGGTGCTGCTTGTTTACGGATATACAGGAGATCCATCAGAGTGTGGCCTGACAATGCCTTGCATGCCAGACATAGATCTCCCCTCAAGATCCTGTAGGAAACAGAGTACAGGGATAGGGTTTTGAGGCGGTCTGCAGAGGTTCATAGGTTCATAGGTGTGTACTAGGCTAATGGCCCTAGAGCCTTTACAAGCCTAGCTCATAGGATTACCCTGGCATTGTACCACCTGACTTTAGTTCCCAGTGAGTCTGTCGTGTAGAGCCCCTGGAGTGATCCCTGGGGTGACTTTTCTACTTCCCATCCATTCATCAAGATTTCTCTTGAAGAGGGCCAGTGAGGTGTTTTGTTTGACATGTATGGGAAGTCTATTTCATAACATGGGCAGTCTCTGGGTTATGAACCTGTCTGTCCAGCACATTCTGTTGATTGTGGTAATGAGGTTGAGGTCTCTGGAGTATGTGATGTGGAGGGATTGGGATTTCTTTAGATGTAGCATTTCTAACAGAACTGGGTCAGTCATGACTTTGTTAGTCAAGCAGAGATCGCCTCTAAGTAGGTGATATGAGACAGAGAATAGTTGGAGTTTTTTGAGTCCATCCATATAGGACAAGTGTTTAAGGTCTAGGATCCTCTTTGTGAGGCACTTTTGCAGCCTCTCCAGTTGTTACAGGTGTCTAATGAGGTACATGCCAAATAGGACATTGTACTCGATGATTGGCCTAATGAGGGAAGAGTAGCGGACATGTTATTTATGCCTTGTATTCTTTTAGTGAGATACCTCTGTGGACATTCCACTTGTTGGATATGCCTGGTTAGGTACATACCAAAGGGGGTACTGTACCCTATGAATGGTTTGATGAATGCCGAATGCAGTGGGCCAATGAATTCCTTGGACCTAGAAGCCATGTCTTTGTTTATAAGTTGCACAACATAGAATGATTTCCTCACTACTGTAGACACATGATGGTCAAAGGCTAGATTACTGCCTATGTGTGTGTCCTCACATCCCTGACTACTAGGTCACCTCTAAGAGGTGTATTGTCAATATGATAGTTACCAGGAGTGGATGACTTCCCAAAGGATACTATTAAGCATTTCTTGGCATTTAGTTTTAGTCCATGGTTCTGACACCAGTTATTTGCCTTGTGCCAGCCTTCCTGGAGAACATTTGTGTTGGTGGGGGATTCAAAAGCAGCACATAATTTACTATCATCTGCATATTTAGTCAGGGAGAGGCCACTGACATTGGCCTTGACATCAGGGAAGTAAATGCCAAAAAGGAGCAGTCCCATGACCAATCCCTGAGGGATCCTGCTTGTGGCTGGTATCTTTGTAAAGGTGGACTCCTCAAGTCTAATTTTCTGGGTCCTGTCTATGAGCCAACTGGCTATCCACTGAGTGACATAAGGGTTTGTAGCTAACTCCCTGAGTTTGTCAACAATGCCCAAGTGAAGTATTGTCATATGCCTTGGCCAGGTCAAGGTAGGCATTGTGAACCATTTTGCCCTCTTCCATTGCTTTGGTGACCTCCTCGAAGAGGTACACCAGATTGATTAGGCATGACCTGTCCTTGATGAAACCAAATTGGGTTGGGTCCAGTGTCAGGAAGTTTCATATGTCATTATTGATCATTTCAGTGATAACTCTTTCCATGGCTTTACATATGAGACTAATGAGACTTATGGGTCTGTAGTTTCCAGGGTATGTAGATGGTCCACCTTTAGACAGAAGAGTGACTGCTGCTGTTCTCCATTCAGGAAGCATGAAGCCTGTTTGGAGGCTACAGTTAAATAGTAATTCATGAGGGCCTGATAGATCATGTTTCATGCTACTTACAAGGCATCTTGGGATTTTGTTTGGGCCCATTGATGCAGTGTTCTTGGCCTTAGGGAGAGCTTTAAGGGCCTATTCTCTAGTGATAGCAGGGGAAATTATGCTCAATGGTATTTTCTGGAGAAGGTTAAGGGGGAGAGAGGGGGAAAAGTTGGAGCTGAATTTTTCAGCCCATAGATTTGCTATTATCTTCTGTCTCAGTATAGGTGGCTCCATTAGCAATGAACTCTGCACACGATTTTATATTGCCTTGAGGATGTGGACATAGCTAAAGAATGTCCTTTGGTTGTCCTTTGCCTGGGAGGTCACATTTACCTCGGATTTGGCTTTAGTAGACTTTATTTTTCCTCTGAGATGTTTGTTTAATTTGATGAGAGTGCATTTATCCTGCTTTGTGCTGCACCTCCAAATTTTTGCCATGATTTTTTTTCCTTCTGTTATACAGCCTATTGATGTGATTTCACCAGGATGGGTTGTTTTTAGTTAGTTCTGTGCTACCTCCTGGTGGGCACAGCTGCATCTATGCAGATATTAACATTCTTGTGTAGGGGTTTCTGTGAACAGTTCCATGTAGGCAGCATTGTTCTCAGAGTTTACAGGGGCTTGAAATTTTCCCAGGTTATCAATTAATAGTAGGAAGTTAACATTAGAGTAATTTCTGAATATTCCAGATTAACTGAGGTTCCAGGAGACCATTTTGTGGTCTGAACTTACCAGGGAAGCCATTACAGTAGGGGCTGTGCAGCACTCTCCCATATTAGTGAGGACCAAATGCAGTATGGTTGCACCCCTGATTAATGTTTTGATAGTCTGGCCCAGGGAGTTTGTATTTACAAAATCCAGGAATTTCTGTGCCTGTATGTTTGGTGTTGTATATTATTTCCATTTAATAGTGGGGTAATTAAAGTCACCCATGAATATGGTATCGGGTTGGATGGTGAGTGTTTCCAATAAACTTAAATACATGATATGGGTTCCTGGGTCATAGAGGGGGCCTATAGCTTACAAGGAAGTGGTATGAGATTTTTCCTGTGGTGAATTGAGCATGGAGAAGCTCAAGTGCATTGTCCTGTTTGACTAGCTTCGAGGTATATTTATATTTGATGTAAATAGAGACACCTCCATCTTTAATCCCTGTCTGTGTAGTAGCTGCCTAAATGTGTAGAAGGCATTATAACTTGTACTGTTGGTGTGCTCTCTGCAGCTTTAAACCATGACTGAGTGACTGAACATATATCAGCATTCTATAGGGTAGGTGGGCTTCTAGGGAGTGGAGTTTTTTTTGTTTAGACTCCTAGCATTGGGCAGTAACACCTTTAGATTTTCTTGGTTTTGCTTTGCTATGTGGAAAAAACTTTCAGTTTGCAATTGTCTAAAAAAGCCACTGCTGAGAGGGCAGTGTTTAAGCTGGTATTCAAAAGCCTAGAGGGGAGAGGTGCAGACCATCCCTGGCAAAGCAGTGTGGTTTGTTGACCAGCTCCTTCCATGATGATAAATATTGCACTCCCTTAGAATGACACCAGAAACTAAGCCAGATATTAAAGTCAATTATCTTTTGTTCGTATTGTGGCATCATCCTTGGAGAAGGTAAAATGCTGCTCAATGCTAAGCTCATACCAGCCTGAGACACATATTCCAAGGGCTCCATGATGTCTGTCTTCATACAGTCTAGAGAGGTACATCTCAGGTCATTTACACCCACATGGACTATGAGTCATACTGGTACTTGTAGTCCAGTGACCTGATTGCGTGCATAATGTGGTGGATCCTGGCTCCTGATAAGCAACTGACCGTGACTTTCTCCTTACTCAGCCTGGTGAGAGGGGCATCACTGTGCCTCACAATGGAGTCTACAATAACCAGAATTTTGGATTATGTGGTTCTTGCCTTACTGGCTTAGAAGTAGAGTCTCCATGGTATGTGGCTATATGTGTTGATGTGGGAAAGAGTGCATTCAGGGCTGCTGAGGACATTTATAATGTGTACTTCACCTAGGAAGTCGTTAGGGTTTAGGAAGGTTACATTTAAGGGCAACAGCATATGTGTGTCTATATGTCTGCTCTGAATTGTGTGTGATGGGTGCAGTGCTGATTGACATTAGGACTGCTTTTATGTGAGAGCTTTGCCTCCAGTGATATTTTGTAAATACATCGCTCACATGCCATATCAGTTTGCTTGAGAATTGACTGGTTGTCAGTAAACATGAGGCAATTTCTACATTGCATCAGGATGTCCATATCCACCAAGCTGGTAATGGAGATAGTGGGAAAGTTCATATCCATGGCAACAGGTCCTTTTTTATTGAATAGACAGTTGGAGTGAAAATATAAAGATATTTCAGAAGTATCTGGTATGCAGCTCTGGGGGCAGTGCTAGTCACTGAAAACTACTCCTCCTGTGTGCAAATAGGTATTGGTGAAATTTCAGTGGTGCTCTTATAGGAAAATGTCAACTTGAGTTGTCTGCATCTATACAAGGCACTGACAAACACTCGGGGGAGACTAATAAGTAGGCCCTGATGATTTATGGATGAAATATTTAAGCAGATATTCTGAAGTTAGGTTAGTATGCAAAAAATCAAGCAGTACTTACTGAAAAGAAAGAATTAGCTTGTCAAGAAAGGTAAAATGAGGGGAGTCACCTAAATGGCTACTGCCTGGCTACTAAAAGTACTGCTCTCATCACAGCTCTATGCTGCTGAAAGATAATGCTCCTTTGCATGTCTCACCAAAGTAAAACAGTAGCATCAATCCCAAGATGAAAAGTGGGCCACATGCTCTTTGGTGATCAACAGTGTTGTCCCATATGAAGCAAGGGTTTGTTGTAGCCTTTTCTTGGTAGATGTCTTTAATAGCAATCAGACCAATCAGGTCAAACAGAAACACTCATTGCCCAATCAGAAACAGTCAGGAATCAACATACTTTGTTCCTTCTCTCACTAAGAGCAAAATATTACCACAAACTCCAAGCTGGCACTTATGAAGCAGTTATTAACCTTTCCAGTGATCAGCAATCTCCAGGAAATAATGTCCCTATGCTCCTTCTCTCACCAGGAGTAAAACAGTAGCACTAACTCCAAGATGACTACTGAAAGGCAAAATGTGGGCTCTCCAATAATTGGTGCTCTTGGAGTAAATTTGCAGATCTTAAATGTAAGATGGAAAAATGGGTTAATATCCAAAAAGATGCAGTATGCACTAAGCAGTTAGATATGAAAAAGGGGATAATGTAAGCTTTAGCTATCAAATTGGAGAGCCACTGATTTTCAAAGATCAAGCTAAATTGGAAGGAGAGATGGGAGCTTTGTACTCTGGTTCTATAAAATACAGTGAGATGGCCAATAAATTTAAATGGCTGAAGGAAAGTGATTTCACAAAATGATAATGTTGTGCTTACTCCCAATAGCCAATGAAAGAGGAGAGGGAAGGAGATATGTGGTCAAATTAACATAAGGGTTGGCAGGTAGAACGACAGTTGATTATAGAAACGCAACAGCACCAAGATGAGAGGGTGGGGAAAAACTTAATTTCTATGTGACTCAGAAGAGGCACAGCTGTGGTCTCTTTTCTACTTTAAATATGCAATTAAAAGCACACTGCAAGTAAAATATAGTGTAAAGAAAATAAATCACAATATACAAAACAGAAGAAGGCAATGAAGCAATAGAAAATACAAGGAAACAAAAACAAACTAACCTTTCCCTCACAGAAAGTCATGGTAGAGTCTTGGGGAGATTTTCCAGTAAAGCCTTTCATTTGTTGCATTTGTGGATCAAGAGTTCTGTCCACATTCTCAGAATTAAATGGAGTACAATTAGGGTAGGTCTAGGACTCCACCAGTTGTCTTTTTTCCCTTCCTGTGCACAATTTGCATGGACAGAGTATCAAAGCACAGCAGATGTTTGAATACAGCAATCTGAGGATGTAAGGGTTAAATCTTTGCTGTTTGCTTTTCTGTCGTCCTTGACCTCAAGTAACTGTGATCTCCTTCTTGCATTAGAGTGGTTTGATGTTGAGTGTGAAACAGCTCGGATTAAATTAATGACATAAAGTCATGATTGTTTCCTAGTAAAGGATATGCAACTTCCTGTAGCTAAAAGGGTAGCAACTATCTCAAACGGATGAATCATGAGGTTTTGTTCATGAATGGAAATAAAATGGATCAGGATATCTGACAGCACATGGGTAGAGTGGCAGTAGTACCAAAGGCATACCAGATATGGATGGTGAAGAGCATGATGAATCACAGGGTTCTGTTATGGAATTCATTCCTAAACATACAGAAGATGCATCAGAATTATAGGCTTCAGTGCAAAAAATGGTAAAACGTTTCATAAAGTTGGATACTTTGATGAATTCACTACTTCTTTAATTCAGAAACTAGCGGATGCAATTGTTAAACATGCCAAAGAGAATTGATAAACACAAAAAGAATACATTTCTTTGATGTAATAATGATTTAATAAGAGATGCAGTAGTTCCCTGGGGTCATTCTAAAATGTGTGTAATGACAATGTATATTTCAAAAAAGGAATAATAATAAATCTGCAGATATTGTGTATGTACGTGATTCTAGCCTAAAAGAATTTCATCTCTACTGAATGAATGCAATAGTTCATCTTCTACTTATATGATTGGGAATTGCAAAAATACTACATTTCAAAAGTTCTGCCTTTCTCACAAGAATCTCCAACACAGACTCATCTATAAAGACTTCCACATCTGACAAATCAGCCCCAGTCAGGAAAGGCTTTAAATATTGATTAAAAAGCACAGGGCCTCACAAATGTGCTGGAAGTTGCAGGCATGCAGTTCAGAGTTCAAGGAACCTAGCCCAATTTCCCCAGAGCAGTATCTGGTCAAATGATTTTCTAAGTCACACCAGAGGCAGAGGGAATCGAACTCATGACTACAGAAAACAGTTAACT